>NC_048595.1:106085114-106386114 GCF_003668045.3 Cricetulus griseus | reverse complement strand
CAATCAGACGAACATTTATGGTCTCTCCTCGAATGAGGAGCCCTGTGCTAAGTGCTGTAGAGCAATTTGGCTTTTTTGGATTTGTTAGGCTTGTAAAGATGTTAAGTGTGGGATGGATATTCTGGTAGAGTTATTGGGTTTTTTATTTGTGAAGAATAAACACAGCAAACAAGTGCCATCTATCCCCTTCTCTGTGTGTGCCCTCTAAAAACTTCCCACTGATGTTGCTCTGGGACTGCTGTACTGTGACAAAATTAACTCTGGGACTGCTGTACTGTGACAAAATTAATATAAAGCACTTCCCCTCTCGCCTAGTCTCCTTTTCTTGCTACAGCAGCTTAATTCTTCATTGAACAATGACTAAAGATGATATTCCTCTCAAGACAATTCTGAATTACTTTAAAGAAGTGACTTAGATTAACTGATCATTACATTGCAATTGCACTTTTCTTTTTTCTAGCATGATCTGTTAGGGATCCATAATCACCATCAACATACTTTTACATATCTTAAAAAGAAGTTTTAATATCTATTGCAGAGGTTTGCAAACCTCAAAAAGGAAAAAAAAAAGGCCTCATAGAATCCTTTCTTCAAACAAAATCTTACTCAGGAATATCTAAAATAGATCAAAGTGAGAGGTACTGATTGAAGCTGAGCTGCCTCCCCCAGCATACCACAGAAGACCCCCAAGGGCCCTTCACACTTCCAGGGCCTATAGGGCAGCCTTGACCTGTTCCTGATCTAACAGAACCAGATATTCAGAATTCCTAAATCAGGGTGTCATTGAGACTCTCACAAATCGTAGAAGAGCACAAGAGGTCACTCTGAGACTCCACCACTACACCCTCTCATTTCCCAGGTAAAAAGACTGAGGCCTGGAAAGGTTACAAAATACCCTGTTCAGTGGCAAAGAAGATAAATTTCACAATTCCTTTAACTAAGTCTAAGGCTTGCTACATCTCTGCAAGCCTCCTGAATATAGACAAGACAGAAAAGGATCCTTTAAAAATGAATTTTTAAAAGTTTATTTTGTTTTATGTGTATGAGTGTTTGTTTGCATGTATAGACATACCTGTATAGACATGTTCCTCTGAATGCCTTGTGCCCACAGGGGTCGTGAGAGGGCACACAATTCTTAGACCTGAAGTTATAGATGGTGGTGAGCTTCCATATGGGTGCTGGGATGCAACCTGGATCCCTTGCAAGAACAAAATGCATTATCTCCTACTGAGTCATCCCTCCAGACCCTCAGAATTGTTAGAAGCAGAGAAAGTGTCCAGCAGAGAAGAAAAGGCAGAAGTGGGGGCCAAAGGAATGACAACATGACAGCAGGACATTCCTCTCAAGTTCAAAAGAGGTGGAAATGAAACCATTGAGCTTGAAGACAGAACATACCAGGAAACTTTGCAACTTATACAATGTTTTTAGAGGACCCACCTACCAAAATCTTGGAAATTAATAAATAGTATGTTGTTCAGACATAGGAAGAGAAGTTGTTGCTACCTGATCACAGTGTCAAAAATTAAAGGTTAGCCTGTAATTTGACAGGGTCAGAAAGGGTGCCTACAGCAGGAGGTTCATACAGCTTATAATAAGGAACTCAGTGTTTTGCAAGTAACATAGCTGAGTGAAATTACAGATAGCCCAGTGAATCAAACTGTGTATTTACAAAGTGAGTCCAAACAACATGAGTTCAGGAGCCTAGAGAAATGACTCCGGGTAGCTTTAAAACCACTCTCGCCTTTGTCTAGTCTAAACTCAGCATTGAGGAGCAGATGTAAACTCTCCTCTCTCTGAGATTCTTCCTTCTTCTTGGATCTTTGGTTTGTTTTTTGAGTGTGCATAACAAGAGTCAGATATTTAGCAGAATGCCAGTTTTTCTCAATAGAAAGCAGAAATTGGGTTCAGATATTTTACTTCCAGGTAAGGCAGTGGCAAATCCATTCCTGTAACATGCATCCATCATCAAGTAGCTCTGAATTAGAAAGCATAACTGAGAAATATGGTGTTTAAATTATACCAATTTTACTTGTTTTTCTACTATTGAGACTATGTTGAAGGAACTTTTAGAAATTTTACATTTTTGAAAAAAAAATGGGAAAATGAGTCAGACTCCTCTTTGGAAAAGATTTCACCTGTCCATGTTCTCATTGTGGACACATTGTTATGTTTCTAAAGTAGTTAAAATCCTGATGTCATGTAATTCTGTGTCCTAATTTGATCCTATTGTGCACTGTTTCTGCATATGTGGCAACCCAGCTTCTTGACCCATGGGGGCCTTTGAGGACAAAAGCAATGTTCACAGAGATACAGGTATGTAAAAAGTAGTGGTAGTTGTCCTTTGAAAATGAAGTTCCCTTTTGAACACTTGGACCAGTGCACAGCAGATGCAAATTGGGCTTGTTTTGAGAGGATACTTTTTTCTTAATTAATCATTTGAATAAGAAGTGAGTCGGAGCCACTGAATGGATTGTTTAACCCAATGGCAACATGTTTTCTGTTTTAGAACAATGAAGTAACTGAACTAAACTTCAGAATGAGAAATACTTGCATGATATTCCCCTTGGGAGAGTGGAATCGTTAGTGCCTTGCTATCTAGCTTTTGATTCTCAGCCCTGTGTTGCAAGTATTTTCTTAATCCTTTCTAGTAGGAGTTAATCACTTACCATTGTGGGAAGTTCCCACATGCAAAGGAGTATACATGATTTATTTATACTTTCCATATGTACTTTAATTAAACATTAGAGAATAAATTTTATTGTATTGTTTAAGTTTAACACTTTTTTTGGCAGGGTCACACTATAGCGCTGGCTGGTCTAGAACTTACTGTTGAGACCAGGCTGACATTGAACTCACAGATACCTGCATATTTCACCCCTCGTGTGCTAGTATTAAAGGCATAACTCATCACACCTGGCATAAGTTTATACATTTTAAAAATAGACAATAGATATTAGTTACAGAAGGTGGGGTTTTTATCTGATTAATTTTCTCTCACAGAATGTCATATTATTCTACAAAAAGTTATGTGCTCAGTAAAACTTCCTGGAAATGACCCTGGCTTTAAAATGATCAGTATTTCTGACTACTCTAAACCAGTTTGGATCATCCAGGGCACTAACTCTTGATGCTATTGGGTAAATATGCACACTAAGAATTTCAAAAGCTGTCACAGTTTTGTTTTTCAAGCTCGGCTACTTTGAGTGACTGCCATTTCAGTTATTGGTTATGTTGTTTCAATATTTATCTAATTTCTGACTCAGGAGGATTCAGAACACATGGCCTTTTGTATTCTGTGGTTTTGTTTGCATTTGCTTAGAGTTCATATATTTGCTCACAGTGTGAGGAACATCCATCCATTCTATAGTGCTGGAGGAATTAGTGGAGGTGGAGTAAGGCAGAGCTTCTGTGTTTGGGTAGCAGGTCTCTATGCAACAGGAACTTATTGCAGAAATGGATTTGTGCTTTTTATCTGACATTACTTTAAACCCCATCAGGAAGCTCAGTGATAATGTACAGTCACAGGCATAGGATGGTGCTTTTAAGACCTGTGTGGGTTGGGCTGCTGTCATCATGCAAGAGGAAATTTTCATGTTGCTCTTGATTAGGCCGTGCATCTGAAAGCAGCTCATTACTGATTTCATCCTAGAAAGAGGGGAACGCTAACCACTAGCTGGTTTTCCAAACAGCACACATGAGTCTCACTGGGTAAATGCCCTGTTTCTCAGAGGGTGTGATGAGCTGAGGTCACAGAAACTCAGGGGTCCTATAGGAGTCAGATGGTCATGATGGTCACTGCATACTTCCATGGCTGTTTTGGGAGGAGGGTATAAAGCAAGTGTAGCTGCTTTAGCCCCAGATGATTTGCTTACCACATTTTCGATCCCAGTCACCTGACCAAAATGACTTACTGTGTTTCTCATTTCCTCTGAGATAATTAGAGAATAAGTGAGACAGGATTTATTATTTCCTTAGGTCTCCTGTTTCCTCCTCTCTTTATAATTCTGTATCTCTCCCCGTCTTTCCCACTAATTATTTCAAATCTGCATCTATCCAGGGTATGAGGTGCCCAGTATCCACAACTGCATACTCTTTTTTTTTTTTTTTTGTCTGTAGAAACTCCATCTTTTTCTTTTAATGGTTTTTCTTTCTTCCTTTTTAAAACAAGGTGACTATACCCTAGTTTTCTGCTGCTTTACTTTAGGTTTGTTTATTTCGGGAAATGTGTGTTTAGATGGTTTTAGTTTGAGATTCAGTTCAGTTGTAGTTGCTGGGAGAAGTAAAAATGACAGCAAATTGTACATATTTTTAAAGCATGATCTTTGTTTTCATTATAGCTTTATAACAGTGTACTTTACAAACGGCTCCTGCCAGGCTAGCAAGTTGAGGCCAAGGGGAAAGAAAGACAAAATGAAGTAAAACAAAATGCATAGTGAGAAAGCATCTCAAAATGCAAAGATGGCCTTCTCAAAATGAGATAGTAGACCTGACCCAATACTCACGCTTTGTCTGGCTTGTATTAAACCCATTAATGGATTTGGTGGATGGCACTTCCTGCCTATCTTCCAAAGAGATATAAACCCCAGGGGCATCAAAAGCATATGAATAGGTCTGTATGTACTGATAAGCAATTATCACTGGGGTAAAAAGAAGGGCGATAAAGTCTGGGTCTATCTCGGGGCAGAGATGTTAAGATTTATTTTCAGTGTTATCAGACTGCCTTGCTACCCAAGCAAAGCTCCATCACGGAGAAAAGAATGAAAAGCACAGGGGAGATTATATTTCTTGCAAACATTTATCAATCAAGACAAGAAACTCTGAATGCAAAATTGACACACAACCACAAAGTCAATTTTAAATTGAGGAAAGGCCACAGAATACACGGATTTTCTGAGGATTAAAGAGAAAATTCTTACCTAAGATTGCCAGAGATCAAAATAGAGAGGGGCTATGAGAGGGAAAAATACGGTGTCGAGACTGCTTTTACAAATGATTTGGGATTGAAATAATGTATATAGCTCAAATTCAGCCCCTGAGAATAAGAAGAAATTTTATAGACCTGGAAAATGACTTGTATTAGATCAGTTATAAAGATACAGAAGTACACTTAACTCTTGAGATACAGATGATTAAAAAAAGAAACAGGAAATCTGAGTTGCCCATGGAATACAATTTTACTTCTGAACTTAGTGATGATGCATGTTAGTTCCAAACTAAACATCATTTAGTCACAGTATCTTTTGCCTCAACAGGACTAACAATGATCTTTTAAAGGAAGATAACAACTCCTAGAAAACAGTTTCCATGAGTCAGTCTTTACAAAGGAATTTCTTAGGTATCACCACTGTGTGTGTGAGAGTGTGTGTGCATGCATGCACACCCATCAGCACGCACACACATGCACAATGTGCATCCATATGACTACCTTTGTAGAGGCTAGAGCAACACAATGGCTGTGTTTCTCAACCACTTCCTGACTTGCCACCTTGAAACAGAACCTTTCACTGGATTGGAGGCTTTCCTTTATGTTTAGGCTAGCTACTCCACAATTCTTAAGATCAGCTTTTCTCTCTTCACAGTGCTGGGTTAACAGGTGAGTACAGCCATGCCCAGCTTTTTACAAGGATGCTGGGAACTTGAACTGAGAACTTGGTTCCTCATGCATACTAGCTTACTAAGCAAGTGCTTATACTCACATATCCATCTCCCCAGACCCTGTCCCCACTTTTATTGCTATGACAGCCCCTGACACTAACACATAAAGTGGCAGTGGAGACAAAATTGTGGCTTAAGTTGCAAAGAAACAAGTACCACATATGAAGATTTTTCTCGTATTAGATGGAGTTCAATTTCTTTTTTATCAAGGTACAAACTTAAGGGTCCTAGTCTCAGCAGGTTCTCTTCCTTTGAAGGGCACAGAGAGGCATCTTCCACAGAGCTTAGACAGGGTTGCTTCTCGGCGCTTATTCTATGAATGACCATTCTATGTTGAAGCAAGTAGCTTTTGTACACATTCTAACAGGTCTCTCATCTGTAACATTTCTCAGAAGAAGCACGTGTCCCTTCTGAAAGGTCTGTGAAGGTGAGCTGGCTTTCTATGAGAAATGACAAAGTGGGAAGAAACTCAAAGATGATTTCACTGAATTGCAAACTGAGAGACAATGTTAGAATCAGTTCCAATTGATTATAGGGTATTTCTTAGTCTTCTGGTATGTGTTTCTCTGTGTAATTAAAACTTGTGGTATTAAAGTGAGCATATGAATGCATAAAAGTACTTTCCATGTATTCTACTCAACATTGTACTGAGGCTTTTACTGAAGCAACTGTGAAAGAAAAGGAAATGAAAGGCTTTAGATAGCAAAGGAAGCAATAAAGCTTAACTCTGTAAGGACAATCTTACATATAGAAAGTCAAAAAGAGTCTGAAATCTATTATAATTAATAAATGAGTAAATACACATGGAAAACATCACGTGTACTTCATAACAGTCAGAATATGGAACCACAGAAGTAATTCTCTTAGCATCAGCTGCACTATTATTGTTGTATGGATTTAATGTGGTACATACAAATTCCTGCCACTTCCTTCTCAGAAATGAGAAAGCTTACTTAGAATTCACAAGGAGCTAAAGGGACCCAAAGAGCCAACACAATCCTGAAAAGGATGAATACTGTTGAGTCTTAGTATAAAAACTTACCACAAGTCATGGTAATCAGAACTGTGTGATGCAATATAGATAGAAAAAATTCCAGAAATAAAGCCAATGAATTTTTCAGTAGTAATATAATTCAAACAGGAAACAATGCTCTTTTTTTTACACTAGATACCTGTATGTTGATGAACTCATATCTTCACAATTTGCAAAATGAGATATGCATTAAGTGCTAAAGAGCAAAAATTTTAGAAGAAAATGTAGAGGTAAATCACCATGAACTTCGTTCAGGTGAAACCCTAGTTATAATACCCAAATTACAAGAGAGAAAAGAACAAGTTGGTTTCTAAGTGAAAATATATTTGCTGTACATATTATTAATATTATTAATAAATAAAGTAATATTATTAATAAAGTAAGTCAGTAAGCCAACAATTGAAATAAAACATTCATAAATGATTTATCTGATAAGAGAGCTGTATCTAGGCTATGTACCATACACTTTTGACTTAATATTAAAATAAATAATCCAATTAAAATGAACAAATGTTTTGAACAGACACCACAAAAGAAAATATGAAAATGATCATGAAGCTTTTGAACAGATATTAAATACCATTAGCTTTCAGGGTAGAGCAGGTGAGAAGCTCAAGGACATGTAAGTCCACTGTAAGCGTGACAATAAAAAGTGACAGAAATTAGCAGCAGTTAGCAAGAACATGGAAATATAGTGTTCTTTCATGTGTTGCTGGTGAGAATGGTGAGTTGAGTAGACCCTCAGTAACAATGGTTATTCAGATTTATCACATCATCCAGAAATCTTACACTATTTCTATGTAAAGCTCTGCACATAAATATTCATAGCATCAATTTCATATCAATCAAAAGTACAAACTATCCAAATGTCTTTTAACAGATAGGCAGGGGGAATCTATTATCTGTATCTATAGAAATATTATTCCATGGCAATGAAAATATTAAAGTACTAGTACAAACTATCACGTGGACCCTGAAAATTAAGGATCAGTTTTTTTCACTGGTATGGGTGATTATTTTATAAGCACTGTAACCTGTCTTTTCCCTAAATTCTACACGGAAACTCAATGTATAAAGCGGAGAGAAATCCAATTTCTATGGTTCAAATGGAGCTGTAGATTCTCAGCCTTACCCACCTCTGGGTGTTTCCAAAGTTGGTGTCTGGAGCATCTCCACATAGCTACAGAATACTTTGGATTTAACAGGTCTTATAGAATGCTGTTTAAAATAAAAAGTAAATGGGCTGAATTACCTTTGAATATTAATATTATATTGCTCATCACTTACTGGCACGGGATTTAATAAAAACAGCTTTTACTTGTACTTAAAGGAAGATGTCAGTGAACATCAGGGACAAACTAGTAGTGAGGGATTCAAGAAAATAAAGACTAAAGTCAAATAAGGACTGATGCATGTCCCAGAAAGTCAGCAGTGAGAAACATGAAACTCACCTGTGAAAAGTAAGCACTCTGTGAGGCCACCATTAATTCATTTTCTAGATGGTCCTAATCACCCCTAATTAGGTTTCCTTTCTTAAAGATTTTACCAATTCTATCATCTTCATCCTTCTCTGCCTCGAGACCCTTTGAAGGACACACTTAAACCATATCCAACCACAGAACGAAGGAAATACATTTGCTTAGGAAAATTCTTTGATTGGTCTTGGGTAATGTAGACAGTGAGACATTAAAGGCATGAGTTTTTGGAGAGCAGGAATTATGTGCTGTACACATTATTCTGAGTTAGAAAGCAGCAAGAACTTGGGAGTAGAGGGCATGGGACATAATGCTTGACTTGGGAGTAGGAAAGGGTAATTGGCAAGCTTAGAGAACAGAAATAAATATGTATATCTCTATCAACCTCTTTCATTTACCCTAAAATTTGACTTATATTTGCATGTAGCAAATTGGTGCAGGCAGCACAGACACCCATGCTTTAACATGGGCACAGGGAGTCAGGCAAAGGAGTAAAGTTATATAGATCATTTTTCTGTTCTTTTGTGTTAGAAGTGATGGGATTTGATACCAAGTATACGTTAGAAGATTCATGACAATTGATATTAATAGGCTTTATATACTGTGATTTTAAGGGAGAGTTTAAATACTCCAACTTTAGTCACAAATTGTGAGGCAGTCACAGGCTAAGCATTGGTGATGACATTCCTACCAAGAGACATGACCTGATGGCACTGCCTTCCACAGAGGGCAATGAAGGAGACCCAAAGAGGGCATGGATTCATATCTAATAGATGTAAGCTAACGTGCTTCAGCAGCTAAAATGTATGTCCACTAGATGTTGGTCCCAGCTGGTATCCCACCCTCTTAATATAGTCACAACACAGTTTGAAATGTTCTTATGATTATCAGAGTGTTACAAAACTTTTTCTTCAAGGTCCTCTAAAACTTGTTGAGGACTTCATTACCAAGTTCATGTAAACACAAAAACATTCTTATCCTTTATTCCCTAGTAGGTTGATTTAGAGCTCCCCTAGCAAAGAAATATAACTCTTGTTGCTACAGTGTAAAATAAAGCATATTTCATTAGCTGATTTCATTTTTACAATTTCTGCACCATTTTTTTACATTTCTTTTTTATTTAGTAGATGATGGTAGCATACAGGGAAATGACGTTTTGAGATTCATCTGTCAGATGTTGACTTTATTTCCTCAGTACTTCTAAGAGTTTCTACAATGTTGCTTATTTGCCTTTGGACATGTGATCAAAAAGGTTATATAGGTTCTTTGTGGTTTCCTAGCCAATGACTAAAAAGGATTCACTTATCAAAGTCTTCTAAAGGTTCATTCAGTGCTGAGTAGGTACTCTTGCAGGACTTCTGCTGACTTCACATTCCTGAAAGAATCCCAGTGCCACCAGCCTCTCTTTGCTGCCACCCAACTCCTCTTCTTGACACCTCCAAAATGCTTGTTGAGACCCTTGTTCTATAACCCTCTTAATAAATGAGCCCATATTTATCTCGCCTGAATTTGTGGATCTCAAGTGATTATTTGTTCATATCTGCCCACTTACTACCCCTCCAGACAATATTCAGTTATAGCCTAAGTACATCCCTACTTCCTTTTATGATGTCTGCATTTAAAAAATAATCAATTTGAAGTTAACTAAGAAAAGAAACTTCTCTAAATTCCTATTGTTTTCCCCTGGTCCTCAGTTTAGGAAGGCGTCACTATCACCCAGAGGGATGTTGAAAACCTATTCCCAAGCTTCACTCTGGCTTCAATTGTATAATTCAGCAGAGAAGGATGTCCTAGCATGTGCTTTTCTAACATGGACTCTAGAACAGTTTGTGCTGATGGCCTAGGATTAGCATGTTGATCATCAACTGTTTAGTCAGTTTTAGAGCTGTATGTTGCAGTTATTTTAGCATCCATTGTCTGAGGTGTTCTTTCTGAGCTCTTCAGTCTCCATATCTTTAAAGTTGGTGATATATTTAACATATAGACTATCATATTTTTGTATTTCACTGGCAACTCTCCTCTCTTTAATCTTCATTTTCCTTTTCTCTCCAAGCCTGAATTATTGCATAAGAACCCAGTGTGTTTCATATGACAGAGATATGATAGTGGAGTGGAGAGAAGGACCTTGGTAAACCAGTCTGTTCACACGTTTGATACTCAGTTGTGGTGAGGGTGGTCACTCCTGGTTCTAGGCTATTATCAGGAGTTGGTAAAATCATCCACAGAGTCTGCCAACATTTGGCTAAATGACTATTCCAAAAATTATCAAATGCAGTTATCTAGATGTAGCAGACAAGAGGAGGCTGACAACGGCTCTGCCATTAAATGCTTACCATCTACCCTGTCTCCTGATTTTGAAGCCTGTGTGTTGCTTTGCAGAAAGGTCCTTGTGGGCTAATATGAAGCAGAGGCTTTTCACAAAGAAGGGGTTTCTGATTCATCATTGTTCACACAGATTTCAAATTGATGAAGTAAATCACCAAATTCCAGAATGTGTAATACCATTATCCTCTCAGCATATGGAATTGGGAGGTTACAGGGTTTTATCCAATAACTAGATTGTTATGTGACAGGACATTTCTAGCTAAAGAGGCTTTCACAGTGGCCCTTGTTTTCTTTTCAATTCTTTCTGCAGTTCTCAGGCATAGTCACCTCTACTAAGCTGAAGAAGTACCTGCCTTGGGATTCTGCTCTCCCTGTTTCTACAGTGGAATCCTTCAAAAGAGTCTGATATCTTATAGACCTAAAATGATAGCAAGTTAATGGGCAGCCTTATTAAATCATTAGACACATGAACACAGTTCATATGCTTCAGCATTGGGAAAATTGTTCAGTAGAATTAGCCTACTGAACTGGAAGAAAATAGAGAATACTCACCAAAGGAGAGAAAGTGACAAAAACTGTAATCACTAATGTTTTTTAATTATAATTGTATAATAATCTCTTGACAGAAGTACTTCTCATTGTTTTGATAATTTCTGCCACTGGTCCATTAGGCCCCTGAACACTTAGACAAGCATCTATACTAGAATGCCAAAGAATCTGAGACTAGCATCTAACTGCCTTCAAGGGTCTTGAATTAGATCAATTCAATGGCAGTCTCCCAGTTTACTATTAGCAAATTCTTGGAATCTGAAAAATGACAAGCAGTTTCCAATTTATATGCCAGACAATGGTTTTTCTTGAGATAAAATGACAAATAAGACAGAGTAATATTTAGCTTATTACTATGCTTTAGTTTTGAATTTCCTGATCATCATGAAAAGTGTGTCAATAAATATCAATCTACATATATACATATATATAATTTCTATGTATGATAGTATCAAGTTTAACACATGAAACTACTACACTAAAGAGGCAAATACTGCTTTCGAATTAAAAATTATCAAATAATTTAGGAAATTCTGAAAATAATTCAGAATGGGTTTATCAACTGCATTATTCTAATTAACACTATTACATAGAACATAAAGATGCTTTGATTGAAACAAATGGGTTCACCATGCTATTCCCACATGAAACCTATTGAAGAACCTTTAATGAAACCAAGATGTTTCAGTGGAAGGTCACCTTGGGATGGAAGGCATAATAGAAAATTCCTCCCACCTGAAATTAATGATCTTATTCTTGTACCAACAATGATTACATAAGCCATATATTACATTATGAATTTTGAAAAATGTTGTGCTTCTGCATATGAAATCCAAACATTTTCAATAATCCAATTGAGAATTACTGAAATTTTATACTACTAAAGCACATAGGATAAATAGTGGGAAAGTAAAAGGGTAGAAAAATTTTAACTAATAAATTGTATTGTTAGGGGTATCAAGAACAAATGACCAATGAAAGAATTTTGAAGCTTGGTGTTTAGATAAGAGGAGTGATCATTAATCTTTCTCCTGCCTTTCAATTCTGTATATTTCAGGTTGGTTAAAGTTTTTCATTAGATATTGATTATGAATTTAGCAGTTTCCAAAGATCTCATTATATTAGGAAAACAGGTCTTAGAAAGAATCAAAGTCTGCTTAAACAAAAGGGCAGGATGCCCAAGGTGATAGCTCTACTTTTGGTAAATAGATGTGTCAGAATATACATCTTGGGAAAAGAGATATGATCACAAAAATGGAGGACTTTTATTCTTTTCTGCACTCAAAATTCAACTCATGTAACAATCCCTGCTTACCTTATAGATCAAGATTTGATGAGAAATGTAATGTAAAGACATTTTAAAGTTTCTTCATCATTTGTTTTTCGTTTTAACCATTTATCACACATAGTAGATCTAATCATGAATTGTACTAAACATTTCTGAGCTATAGTGACTTCAACTCTGACTTCACACTAGGAGGTCCAGTGAGCACATACTAAAAACTGCTGAGTCTTATGAAGGGGAAGTAAAGGAATACCTACACAAAAGAAATATTTTTTAGGAACATATTTAGGGAATCTATGTATGCTGATGCTCAAAGGTGGCTTCTTTGGGGAAGGGACATTTAATCTTAATTTGTGATCACTGACCTTCATTTCCTAATTTCTATTTACTTCTTCCTCCGCACTCTAGTTAATGTCTATAGTAATTTTTGTTTATTTGCTTTAGACTCCAAATGCCACCTCTAAAGTTACACTAATCCTGGCAGTAGACTCACAGAAATTGATTAAGTGGCTTATGCAGCAGAGGCCTGGTTGAATGCTCAGGCTTTTTTGAGGTAGTTCTCACCCTTCTGAAACATCCACATCTGAAGGTCTGAGGCACAGCATGCTCTTCCACTTGTCTCATCTCCTGGGCTTCTTTGATGCTCGGAAATCTACAAATAGTGACATGTATCTAACAAGCACATCATTTCCACTGGAGTCAGAGCTCTTATGATAAGAAACAGCAATTTCAAACTTATGGTACCTAGCGGTTTTATTTCCCTCACTATTTAGTAATGGATTTGCAAGTGCATGCCTAAAGTTCACCATGGTTAGTGAGCATGCAGGAGGAAATCACGCAAAAAAGCAAAGGAAAGATGGTGCTCTAACTTGGTCTCTGGTGTTACTGTGAAATTCAAGCTTATCAATGTAACAGTTGGAAAACAGGTAAAAAGAATATTGTGGGCTGGGATTGTAGCTCAGTGTTACAGCACTTTCCTAGCACACATGCAGTCCTGGTTTCAATGCCTGACTGCCAGGAAAAAAAGAAATACTGTGGTTAATAATATAATCTGATATATTTAACCTATGAATAGAGCCATACCAACTAAATAAGCCAGATTCATCAAATTTGTCAGAGTTTATCTGGTTGTGATATATGGTGATTTCTATTTATTCTTTTTGTAAACCTCTACTTACGTTGTATGATTTTTAAAACCAGTTTTCTTTAGGTCTACAAAAGTATTAAAACATTTTCTAGAAATAGAAGATGCCTATATTCATTTTAGTTGTTAATTCTCTGTTCTTTTGCCAATTTCAACAGCTTCTAAATGTTATTTGGTGAATTCTGCTACCTCCCTGGACATCAGGCTTGGCTTGTCAAGAGGGGAGATGGTTAGAATAAACTAAGCCAGTCTTCAGAATCATTTGAGGGCATTTGTTAATAATTAGATCCCCAGGAATACTTACAATCATCCTAAATCAGAACCTCTAGAGAGAGGTCGGAAAAATTCCCCTGAGATGGAGAAACCCTAGAACGTGTTGGCCTACTTTTCATTTCCCATGGCAAATACATGACAAAATGCAGCATGGGGGAAATGGGTTTATTTGGCTTAAACTGCCAGGTTCCAGCCCATCACTGTAAGGAAGTCAAGACAGGGCTTTAGAGTATCATACCCCTTTTAAAAGCAGATAGAATACACACTTGAACCCTTGATAGCCTGGTGTTTCAGACAGCTTTCTTTACTCTTATTCAGTCAACCCTGCTGTGGGAGTGGTATAGCCTTTTCTAGTACTCTCTGTTCCAGTTAAGAAAATCTTCCACAGACATGCTTTCAGGGTGAAATAATCTGGAAAATTCCTCAACTGAGTCTCTCTTGGAAGGTGACTCTAGGTTGTGTCAGGTTGGCTGCTGAAACTAAGTTGATGGGGGATGTTCTTCTGTATATATGTTTCTTTTATTGGTTGATGAATAAAACACTGGCCAAAGGCCAGTAGAAGCAGGAAAATAGTTGGGGCTAGGAGATGAGAATTCTGTGAAAGGTAGGCTGAGAGGGACTTAGAGTGACACCATATAGAGTTGGGGAGGATAGGATGGGCCAAGTGTTCTCTGGTAAGATAAGGCGATGTAGAAATACATAGATTAGTAATTATTAGTTAATAATTAAGGGAGATCTAGTCAATAAGAAGCCCTAGCCATCTGCCAGCATTTAGTAATTAATTATAGTGCCTGTGTGCTTATTTGGGGCTCAGAAGAGTGGTGGGACCTGGTGGGATAAGAAAACTCCAGCGAAAATAAGTTGCAAATAGAGGATGATTACAGTCACCTACAAACCTAAAGCATTCTTTAGATTACATTAGATCAATGGTTCTCAACCTTCATAGAACTGCAACCCTTTAATGAACTATTTCTCATGTTGTGGTAACCCCCAACCATAATGGTAACTTTGCTACTATTATGAATCATAATGTAAATAACTGATATGCAGGATACCTGATATCCAGCCACAAAGGGGATCTCCACCCACAGGGTAAGAACCATCATACGAGATTCTCCCATCAATCTTTCTGGAAGGGCAGGTCAGTACTCGAAAGAACTGAGAAAGAATACTTTGTGTGTGTGTGTGTGTGTGTGTGTGTGTGTGTGTGTGTGTGTGTGTGTGTGTGTGTGTGTACATGTATAGGGAAACTTTCATCTTTTCAAACATTTATCATCCCATGAGATTAAAACATTCACAGCCCCTTTCCTAGCTTTTGAGGCATTTATCCCATTATTATCTCTGCAGCAGTCAAACTGTTCAGTCTCACACAGCGTGTCTAACTTCTTTCTTACCTCACCACAGTATCACTTTTCTGCCTTTTCCCATCCTTCCTACCCCACCTTCTCTGGCTTCAGGGACACATGCACTTGATGGTACAAAGTGCATTGAAATACCACTTTTATTATCATTTATTAGTTAAAAATTGTAATTTCATTACCTTTCAGTTGAAAATATTTAATGTTACAGATCTTTGAAACTATCTGTTATTTGTCTGTGGTTTAATTCTAAAATATTTTTCCAGCTTTTTTTTTTTTTTTTTTTTTTTTTTTTTTTTTTTTTGCCAATTGCTGTTTTAACTCTATTGTGGTCTGAGAACATCAGATGTTTTCTATGTAAAGCCGAGGTGATTTTCATGTAACTGTGTGCTCTAACTTGGTGATTGTTCTGTGTTAGTCTGAGAAGAGGCACATTTGATTCTAGAGGCATGGAGGTTTCTCACATGTCAATCAGATCAAATTAGTAGTGTTCTTAATAGCAACGATCTCCCAATTGATTTTTTCTTCCTGTTTGCAGTATCAATTTTTAAAGATGTTTGTTAATGCTTCCAAATATAATGATGGGTTTGCCAATGTCTCCATGCTAGTCTGTCAGCTCTGACATTATTGGATTCCCTGTGGTTTGTGTTATACATTTTGGATTGTATTCTTATATAAATGTAAATAGTTCTGTATCTCTGTATAGTTCTATGTATTTCAAAATTATTTTTGAATTAGTATGACAATTGGTTATGATTATGGAATTTTTCCATTCCTTTAGTTTTAATCCAAATTTTGATCTCTAAATTTGGTTCTTATGGATTTCATAGAATCATAAAGTTGTTTTCTTTTTAAGCACACTTTGATAATCTCTGATCTTCATTATATAGTTTCTGTGTTTGTCAGTAAACATTTAAAGCAGTTATTTACATCACCAAGTTCATATCTACTATATCAATCATGCTTATAAATGACTTTACTCTTTAAAAAAATAAACACATTTCACCCTGGAGCCCAGGTTAAATTCTTACATCAGTCTTCTGAGTGCTGGAATGTTCTATAGTGCTTAGTCTGTGTTTCTTGCATTGCAGTTATTCTCTGTTCTTTTCATGCCTTCTTTGCATTTAACTGAGAATTTTCTACATTGCCACATGCATTTCTCATAACAGCAACTATTCTTCATAAAATTCTCATTTAAAACATATGATTGATATAAACTTTTAATTTAATCTAAGGACATCTTTAAATAACATTGTGTTATTTAATATGCTGTGCAAGGTTTTTTAAGGATATTTCCAATCCCCTTCCCCTATACAAATGAAACTTCCATAATTCATTTTACAAACCCACAGGCTACAGTCACAAAATACACAGTTACTGTTCTTAAGCATCTGTGTTTTGCACCATTAAGAATAAAAAATATTTTATCTCTCTCTCTACTCCTTTATAATATGATTCTTTTCTTTACACACATATTGCTTTCTGATGTACATAATCTTTGTTCCCTCAGAAGAATCCATTTTAGGGTTACTTGCACATCAGATTTTTTTTGATAATGAAGTCTCTCATGTTGGCCTGGCCCTTTAATTCCTTCACACCTGCCCTCAGGCTGGCCTGGCCCTTTAATTCTTTCACATCTACCCTCAAGTTGACCTGACCCTTTAATTCCTTCACACCTGCCCTCAGGTTGGCCTCACCCTTTAATTCCTTCATATCTGATCTGCCCTCAGGTTGGCCTGAACCCTTTAATTCCTTTACGTATGCCCTCCGGTTGGCTTGACCTTATAATTCCTTCACAGTTAAAGGATGCTTTCACAGGATATTTTTTTTTTCTCCTTTAAGAGCTGAAGTATATAATTTTGTGATCTTGTTTGTATAATACGTTTTTACAAGTTTGTTGTAATTCTAATATTCTTGCCCTTTTGTTGTTGTTTCATTTTTAGCTTTTAGAGACTGGGTTTCTCTGTCCTGGAACTTGCTGTGTAGAGCAGGCCAGCCTCAAACTCACAGAGATCAGCCTGCCTCTTCCTCCTGAGTGCTTGTATTAAAGGTGTATGTCACCACACCTGGCTGTACTCTTGTGTTTTTGAGACAGAATCTCACAGCCCACTCTAGTCTTGAACTCAGTATGTATCTGAGAATGACCACGAACCCCTGACCCTACTATCTCTACCTCCTGAGTGCCAAGATTACAGGCCTGCACCATCATACCTGTTTTATATGGTGTTGACAATTGAACCTAGGGCTTTGTGTGATCTCAACAAGTACTCTACCAACAAAGCTATATCAGAAGTCCCGTGGCTCTTTCTTTCCATCTCTAATTGTCTTCTAACCACCACCCTGGGCTTTTCTTTCAGGTTTTATTCTCTGTAGTATGAGTATAATGTGCTTAGGTGAATTTTTTTGTCATTTTTTAAAATCAGAGTTTCCTGATAATCATCATTTGTGGGAATTAATAAAGTAAAGCTCACCTTTGCTTTGAATATCTCTTGTTTTCCAAGTATGCTTCTTATTCCTTTTAAATCATTCCACTATTCTTGAGTAAATTTCTGTATTTTTTCATTGTTATCCCTCACTCTTTCTATCATGGTTTACAAGGTTTTATTGATCTACCTCAAATCAATAATCATTTCTTAGATTATTAGTGGTTTCCTGATAAGTTCATTAAATCATTTCCTTTTGTGTTACTAAATACAGTGTTTGAGTCTTAGAGGTTTCGTTCCACTGTGTGCATTTGTTCAGGCATGTTTTCTACACAAGGTATTTAACACATAGGTTTCAGTTAAGTCCCATGTCTTGGAATTTCAAAGCCCGTGTGTCTGAGTGATTCAGGTGGTTTCCTGTCTCTTCAGATTATGGATCATCTTGTTTCTGATGGTATTTGAAGATGTTCTGTTGAAAACTGGCCATGATGGATTAGGAGTAAGAAGCTGAGGTACATCACCCTCTGCTGTGTGTTTACTGTTCACCTGGTGAGGAGTTGGAGTGCACTTGGTGTTTGCTGCATTTTTTTGTCACCAGAGACTTCCAAATCCTTTCAAACTGTGTCTTGTAATAAACTCTGTCCTTTGTTCACTGGGGCCACTGCTATTAATTGATGACAAGGTATGGAAAGGAAAACTTGTATAACTTTATAAACAGACATCTATCTTTTTTCCCCTTTAAATTAGAAACATGCTTATTTTACATGTCAATCCTAGTTCCCTCTCCCTTCCCTCCTGTCTTGCCACCCACCAACACCCTATCCCATCCCCTTTAATAGCCATGTATTTCTTTGATATGTCCTCTAATAAGTATTTCTTGGTTTCCTCACATTCAGGAAAAAAAGATGGATACTCATGTGTGCTTAAGTCAGAGAATTTAGTGTCCTTTTCCCCTGGAATGATGATGCCCTGGCTCTATTTTGTTCTTTAGAGTACACATTTGTTACAAAAACACTCTAGGAATATTTCACAATTTTTTTCTCCTCTGCCAAATGCAAGAATTGGTGTTTCTGTCTGTTTAATATGGCAAGATGGTGAATTTTTAGAGAATTCAAAGTATGATCTCCCTAAATCAATGCCACCCAGGAATTTCTCTTCAGATAGTTTACTCGCAGCTACTGGTAGCTCATCAGGCCACCACTGACCTCTCCCTATCAGTTTCTAATTTCCGAAATAACAGTGATCTTTCCGAATAAACAGTGATCGGTTGCAACCATCTGCATTCAGCTCTCTTTCCAGGACTTGGGGGTTCATTTGTTCTTTGTTTTCCATTCTTTCACAGGCCCAAAAGAAGTCGTTGGTTCTCAATTGTCCAGCCTTTTCCAGCTGTGAGAAGTGACCTCTTCCAACCACCTTAAATTCTAGGACTGAAACGGAAAGCCGACCTTTCCTCTCAGAGCTCTATGATCTCTGCTTCTTGGAATAACATTGAGTGAATTTGCATGACTTTTGAGAATTTGAGAGTTTTCGTTGTTACTGACTATAATTGTGACAACTGTGGGCTACATAAGAGCAACCTGCCCAGTAGGCATGAAGAGCTATATCTAATTCATACAAAGTGCTCTGTGGGCTAACAGCTGACCCTGCATGGCAAAATGAGGCTTGGCTTATCAATGACTGCGTTTCTATAAATATATTTGCGGCTCAGGGTGCTGGGGGCATGAGATTGGTCACCTAGAATTCCTCTGCACTGTTGAAACTTGACAAAAATTAAAAAAAAGACCCAGCTGTGTGCCTTTTTCAGGTCCTGCACTCATCTCCATTCTCACTTTGGGGGAAGTTAAGGACATCTTTTACTGCATCTCCTGCTGACTGCGGCCTGCCTAGTTGCTGGTTTGACAGCTTACATTTGAAAGCAACAAGTGGGCCTCCATGTTGCATAATTAATGCACACTCTAACTGTTCTGGGAAATGGCAAAATGACTGTGAACATGAGTACTGAAGAGTAGGCTTGTGTGAAGCACCTAACTTCGGCATCATGCGGTCAAATACTGCATCTAAGAGGGGCATTTCAACAATGTCTCCCTGGCTCTGAAAATGGATCAGGTCTGGGGCCGGTTGTTGGCAATAGAATCAGGTAATGGCTCTGGCATGGCACCAGCAGCAGGAGGCTCTCATTTGTTTTACTGCCTAGCACCAGAGCAAGATCATTGTTTATTATGGCTTAAAGGCAGTAATCATTTCACATAATGTGAGGATTTTTTTCACTCAATTATTTTCATGCTTTGGGCTGATGAGAATAATAATCATGTGTTGATTACTGGTATCTTGACTGATGATGCTTAGAAATGCAGGTCACTGCTCATTCCTAACCACTTCCCCCTGAAATATTGAAGGTGGCGATCTGTAATCTCATTCAGCCAACACTTTCCCATCCCAAAGTTTCTGATACCGAGAAGACAGCCTGAGATAATTTTTTCAGGGGTCCCCAATTCCTGCAGTCTGCCCAATGGGATAATTTATGCTGATTTGGTCTAAAGAGACAGACATACATAATTCATGTCTTGTGCATTGTGGTTTTCGGCCATTGAAAATACTATCTCTCTTCTGGCAGTGCTTGCAGGAACTAGCTACAATAAACATTTCATACCTCAGTGGACACTCTTTTCCCAGTTAATAGAAGCCTGACTTAAATGCAGACTTCATCATGAGAGGAGTGTATTTAATAGCGAATTCAGCTAAGCATTCTTCCTTCCAAAGCATAAAATGAGCTTATTATCAGTATCAATAGTTGGTTTTTCTCAAAAGGAGTCAAGGTGAGAACAGGCATGAAAAGGAAATTAAACTGAAACTCTTGGTGGTTTCATGGTTGGAGGCCAGTTTAAAACTCAAACTCTAATAAATGCTTTTGAACTAGCCAGGAGAACGGCTAAGGCCAGAAAGCCCACAGATTTGAAGGGAGGTGTCAGGGCCAGGTTTTCCATACAGAAGGCAGAGGGCCAGGCAAACTAGAGATTTCTGAGCATTTTGGGACCGAGAGTGGCTGAATTTAGACAGTGGGATGAAGTATATGAAGTATATACTGTGCAAGTAGAGCCAAAGTAGTCTTTTAAAAGTACAACTCCTGTCTGAAACACCCTCCAAATGGCTTTCCATCTCACAAGGGCTGAAGCCAGGTTCCTGCATGATGAGTCGCTTCTCTGCTATGCTTCCCCCTCTTCCAGCTTCCTGTTGCTCTGTCTTACCACGTTCTTGCTACTGAGGCCTTTCTCTGCTTCTTTACCTGGGAAAAGCCTGTTCACAGAATTCACTCCAAATGCTACTTCCTCTGAAGATGTTTGTGTTTACTGTCCCCAGACCCGCTATCATCACTTTGTTTAATGTCCACATACACATCATTGTCTTCCGCTACACTTGGTATTATTTGTGTCACTTTTCAGTTTTGTATCCCCCAATTTGATTGATTTGACTGTGAGTTCCTTAAGGGCATCTGGATTGCTAAGGTAGCCACCCAGGGCCCAATAAATCATCTAAAGAGTTATTAATTGAATGACTAAACCAGAACTCCACTTCTCAAATATTTAAGCTATGTGAACTACCTGGATGACTTGTTCCAACATAAATCTTAGGTCAAGTTCCTAAAATTTATGATTTGTTGGGCTGGATCCAGACATTTGCATGTCTTAGTAGTTTTCAGACATCATAAGAGCACACCTGGTGTACTGCACAATGCCAATAGCCCCTTACGGCACAGTATTCTGACCACAGAGCATTATAGATTCACTTTTGCAACTAATGACCTGGAGTCTTTTTTTTTTTTTCTGAAACAGGGTTTCTCTGTGTAGCTATGGAGCCTATCCTGGCACTAGGCTGGCCCCAGCGACCTGGATGCTCTTAAGTAGGTCCTTGAATGTTCATTCTATTCACCTGTATATCCTATGCTTACTTTCATGGGTAGCACACCTGTCTCTCTCTACTTCTAGCCTTTTTCTCTGATTCTATAGGTGTATACTATAACCTTATGTTTCAATCACCTTATCTATACCCTTGCCTTTGGGTTGGTTCCCACTCTCACAGTTTTATATGACCCAGAAATGACCATGACTATGCTTTGCTTTTATCTAAATTCTTAATCTGTATCTTCTCCTGTGTGACTTTCCCCATCCCATCCCCAGGTCAAAATCCATGAGGCAATTCCTCAATGCTTACTGACTAATTGTCCATCTTTTTTGACAGGCCATCAACTGCATAGAGGCAAGTACCATCCCAGGTAAAGTCACTGAACATGAATTTCCCTTTCCTGTACATAATAATGGTCATAGAATGCTCTTAACAGTGGTTACTTAGATGCTAGAATTTTTCTAGTCACATCACACAAATTTATTTAATTTTTAAACTAAGAATCCCTATTTTGCAGATGTATAAATGAAGGTTCAGAGGAATTCAATAATACCCAAGTTTCTAAATGGTAGAATAATTTAAATCAGTGGTTCTCAACCTGTGGGTCAAAACTTCTTTGGGGGATGAATGACGATTTCACAGGGGTCACATATCAGATATCTTGTGTATCAGATATTTACATTACGATTTATAACAGTATAGCAAAATTAATATTATGAAGTAGACATGAAAATAATTTTATGGTTGGGGGAGTGTCTCCATAATATGAAGAACTATATTGAAGGATCACAGCATTAGGAAGGTTGAGAATCACTGATTTGTGTAGAGGATCTTTCAGTCTTGTGTTTCAGGCTATAACGACTGATGTGTGGTTCAGAAAACATGTAATATTAGCTGGAGTACTGAGAATCTCTGTGTCTATGTAGGTTTGCTGAGCTACACATGATCACACAAAATTATTGAGCACCTTTCTTGGTAGGGAGCTATGGCAGACAGCTTGGAGACCAGCACTTATGGGATGCAGCTTGAAGTAGTTACTTCTTGGAGATAGAATCAGATGATTCATATTCTTCCACTTTCTTGTTTATATAACCTGGGCCAAATTACTCAGCACTTCTATGCCTTGTGTCTCATCTTTACAGTATAGCTACTATGGCTGGCATGTAACTCAGTGGTAGAGCACTTGCCTGGTGTGCACAAGGTCCTCCCTCAGCTTGATCTACTGTGCTCTAAGAAGGCATCTGACTACAATAAGCTGTTGCTTCAATATATTCAAGATATAATAGGGAAGTATATTTCATAAGGTACATAGGCAGGTATCTAATATGTGATGAAAGAAGCAATCAGCTCAACTTCATAAAACTATTTGCAAATAATCTTTTTGACTATTTATTAATCTATTATTGAGAACTTAGGTGTCAGAGACTGTGTTAAACATGGAGGCTTCATAGAAGGAAAAGCGGGTCTGGTTTTTCCTATTAAAACCTTTTTCAGCATCCATGCTGTATTCATATTTCTCTCATCAACAGACCTCTTATCCATGGTTAAAAGTGGTACTATAGTTAATTTTACATTTCTACAGGAAACATACCGAATACTTAGTATTTGATCAGCTTTATAAGCCAGGAAACTCCTAATTTAGCCTTTCCACAACTTGGTGGGTATGATGCAACTATAACACATCTTCATTTTATCCTTTGTATTCTACCATCCATGCTTTTCATGACATCATTCTTGTCAAAACAACAGAGATACATCATGATGAG
The DNA here is from genome assembly GCF_003668045.3 of Cricetulus griseus. Lineage (NCBI taxonomy): Eukaryota > Metazoa > Chordata > Mammalia > Rodentia > Cricetidae > Cricetulus > Cricetulus griseus. Next base: position 106,362,928 of record NC_048595.1, on the reverse strand, counting down.
ATGACAGAATATTATAGATATTCAAGTTATGAAAGAGGCACAATTTGTGTTTTTGTGTGAATAGTTTATGGATACATACATTCACAAGCACCTATTTGTAATCATACAAAATTTACATCTCCTGAGCCTATGGGACCAATTTAGTCTTGATGCAAGAAGTCCAAGGCAACATCATACTCTGCACAGATAAATACTTATTTGGTGCTTACTCGGATGGCTTACAGAAGCTTCCAGTAATGGGCTTGACAGTTGTAAATGAAAGTGAATACATAAAAGACATGCTGTATAGAAAGCTCTGGCATTGCATCTTTCTCTTTGTAAAGAATTCTTTAAGTGATATTTTGTTGGATAGTATTTAATTATCCAAAATACAGTCCTTTAAAAAAAATCAAGTGATTGGACCATTTTTCATCATTTCTCTGCAAACACTTAAGTTTGAATCCCACACAGCCAATGAAGACCCGCCTGAAAACAATCCTTAGATGCTCCAGAAAAGGAATTTGGCCATACCTCCTAGACTGCACTGAATTCAACTTACTCTGTTTCAACTGACACTCCAACCAGAGCCTCGAGTACTGGCTCTAATCAAGTTGAGGATTTCAACCTGGATCTTCAATCAAGCAAATCCCATCTAACATGGACTGGAGATAACCCATCAGAGACTTTCACTATACTAACATTTTCTTCCCACAGGACCCCTCAAGGCTACCATCGTCCTGTTTCAGCAGGAAGTGACTTGGAAGATGCTACGCCCCGGTTCCCCATTATTGTCTTTTACAGTACTGTAAGCCTAGTTAGGAATGACTTTCTTATTGTTTAGAGTTGGGATTGGAAGGTGTTCAAGTTGGACACCCTTTTCACATGACTTTAGGGCTTAGCTGGAATAGACATAGTTAGGATGTGCAATAGCAGATTATTGTATCTTCTTGTATTTCACCTTTATGATTATTAATTTTGGATGTTTTACACTATTAAGTTTTAATCCTCTTTTAGACTAAAAGGGGAATTGTAGGGAGACACTATAGCCCCACCTCCTAGGAACTAGGTACAGGTGTACTTGACTACACCTGTCAGGGCGTGGTCAGGGGAGGCTCAGGATGACCCGTGGGGAGTTCTTAAGGGGGCAGCAGACACGTGGGAGCCCTTCTCTCTGGCCTCCCTAGCCTGCTGCCTCTGGATATGCTCTGGCTTATGCTTGGCCGGTGTTTATGTGACTAAAGAGATCTTAACCTAATGGACTATGGATCGTCTTCGCTCTCGTTATATAAAATAGTGATTTTAAAGCTCTATTCATACTACTGTCACTAGGGACTACTGAAACACAAACATGTGCATGCACGTGCATATACACCCACACCCACACCCCCCCCCACACACACACAAGCCAGACTTTCGGAATCATCTTTGAGAGTGGGGCCGAGGAATATGAATTTTAACAAGCATCCCAACTGTTCTGCCTTTGATATGTAGCCAATATGAAGGTGTAAATTAAAAACAGGCAGGGTACCATTCATAGCTATTTAGAAAGGAGACAGGAAAGAGGAGGAAGATACAAGGATTATTGGGAAGGGAGTTAGTTAAGTCACCGCAACACTGAGAGGAAGGTGGGACTTTTAGCACCTGTAGTGCCAATAGTGAGAGGAATTATGAAAAAGCATCCACTCAAGGATGATCAAAGATAAAATAACGGTGGTGTTGTTAGGAGATGCCAAAAGTAATAGGATGCAGGCAGAAACAGGCATTCAAAAAGCATATGTTGAGATATTGAAAGCTTCTGTATGCCATTTATGTATTTAGTTTTTTTGGTTTTTAAGAATCCTCTCTGAAGTGTTTTCTTAATTAAAGTAAAACATATATATCTACTTTCTAAATAGCTTTTTAATTTTTAGTTTTCAAAAGTGCATGGATTCACATATATTACTGCAAAGATTTCACCACTGGGTACTGGAAATTGTTAGCTGTTTTAGAGAGTAAACTTCAACTTCATGGGGTACTGTGGACAGGAAGTTCCTAGAGCAGATCCTCCGACATCCATATATCTGACAAATAATGCTTATCACTACTAGTAATTAATGTGCAATTACATGACTTCAAGGGTGTGTCCCATTGTTTAGAAAGAGGTTGGAGGTTAGACAGCAAAGATTCAAGTCACAATAGTCTAGAATACCCATAAAATTAGTGATGTTCCTCTTGAGGGTGAGGATACACCTCTGGTAAAGAATGTAAGAAAATAAATCCAGAATCTCAGAAATCAACACGGATATTGCAGAGGCCATCAGAGCTCAGATGGCAGAGGTAAACTTGCATCCGAGGAGAAGTCATTCTGGACTGATCAGTCTGGCCTATGCTTAGCTAGCTGTCTTTGAAGTTGCCCATAGAGCGAAAACTTATGGGAATAAAACAGTGTGGTAAATGAGCATTCTGGAAGAAATAACTACTTATAATCCAAACTAGTGTACAAGAGAATATTTCCTTAAGTGAGGCCATTCCTGAGAGTCTACAGTAGAAAAATATGAACTTAAATGCATATTTGCTTTAGTCTTACAATACTGAAATTGGGGTAACAAATTTTATACTTTCACACTGATTAATAATCATAGCCCTCTGATGAACTCACTGGTATTTAAATAATTATCTCAGCAAATACTGTAGAAATATATTATTATACAGAGGTAGAGAACATCACTCATTGAAGAACTATAAGTATGGTGACTGCAAATGCATTCAATGTCTTGGAAATATATAAAGGAAGCATATGCAGTCAGTATTCAACAGCAGAGAAGTAGTTGCCTAGTCCTAGTTGCACAGTAACCCTGCAGTAAAGAAGTAATGTTCCTTAATTTGGAGTGATGAAGGCACTAAGACATTTTCTCAGATAGTAGTAATAATGAAGACAAAATCCTGTATGTCATGATCATATACTGAAAGTAATAGACCTCAACATAGCTTGAGAGGATGGGAAAATAGAAGCACTGTAAATGATGGCCATAAGTTCAAAAATCACACCATGGGACTGTTTGTTTGATTCTTGGTTTACTTTTTGTTTCTTAAATACTATAAACTCAAATTTTGTTTTTGAAAAAAAAAACTGGGGAAAAATCAGCTATGAGTACAACATTGCTTAGTATGTATGAACACTTTCCTTGTCTGATATGTCTGAAATGTAGGTAGGAACACAATTAATGGTCAGTAATGGTTCAATTTGTAGACTAAAATACAGATTTTTAGTAAACGACTATAACTGAATGCTAACCCCACTTTTAGGAGTTGAAAATACTGCATTGAACAAAAGAGATGCACCCTTTTAAGAGAAAGAAAAGAAATACAGTTGGTCAACAATAACTAAGCACACACACAACAAAACGGGGAAGAGATAATGAGGTATCCATGTGGAGGCTACAACTTAAATGAGTGGATAAGGAAGGCTGTGAAATGATGTGAGAAAGGCTTGTAGGAGGAGAGGAGGAGTTACTGTGTTCTCTGGAGGAAGAGTGCCCCTGATGAAGTGACAGCAGGCCTGAAGGCCAGAGGGAGCAAGGAAGGCAGAGAAGGAAGAGTACAAAAGGGACAAAGCGACCAGTGACATGAGCCAAGTCACATAGGCCTCCAGAGACCATTTGAGTTGAGGTTGGATGTGAAACTATTGTAGGTTTTTACATCTCATAAGACCTTAAAGATCACAAGAGATTCCAAGGAGGCAAGCATGAAACCTCTTTACAGGACTATTTAAGCAATCAGACAAGAAATGGCATGGCTTGTACAAAAATGTGGTTGGGATGGAAAGAAGGGTTGAGTTCAAAGTATACACTAAAGGATATCTTTTACACACTGTGGCCAAATAACCAAACTTGCTGTTAATTAAGGCATGGAAGCATTATTAATTTTGTTCTGAGACAGGGTCTCACTCTGTAGCCCTGGCTGGCTTGAAATGCCCTGTGTTGAACAGGCTGGCCCTACCTTGCTGAGATTCCCCTGGCTCTGCTTCTTGAGGATTGGGATTACAGCTGTGTGCCACCATGTACAGTCTGGAAATATGCTTTATCTCCTAAAATGATCTTTATTCAGAATGAATACCAAACTACTTTGGTTAAGTCTTAAAGCCCTATGAATTTGGGTAGGCACCAATCTGATTACAGGGGAAGGTGAGTTTAGGCATTCTCTCCACTATTGCTAGGGGTCTTACTGTCATCTTAGAACCTTCATCCAGTAACTGATGGAAGCAGATGCAGAGATCCACATCCAAGCACCAGACATAGCTATGGAAATCCAGTAGAAAATAAGGAGGAGGGATTATGTGAGTAAGGGAGGGTCAAGATCATGAAAAGGAAACCCAAAGAAACAGCTGACCTGAATTTGCAGGAGCTCATGGACTCTAGACAGACAGCTAGGGAGCCTTCATGCGATCAAATCATGCCCTCTGCATATGAGCGACAGTTTTGTAGCCTAGTCTGTTTGTGGGACACTTGGCAGTGGGACTACTGCATGAGCCGGCTTTTTGAATCTATTCCATATGGTGGGATGCCTTGCTCAGCCTTGATGTGGGGTGAGGGCTGGGGGTTTTGATTCTACCTCAACTGAATGTGCCAAACTGTTGACTCCCTATGGGAGGCCTCACCCTTTCTGAGGAGTGGATGGTGTGGGTTGGGGTGAAGTGGAGGCAGAAGGAAATGGGAGGGTGGTGGAACAGTAGTTGGTATGCAAAATTAATTATTAATAACAACAACAACATTAATAATAAAGACTATGGGTTTGGATATGTGGAAAATGGTCAAAGATCTCCTCACTGAGAGTTTCTGACTTGAGGAGACACCAGTGTCTCTTCAAAGCTACCAGGCCTTTCTACATTGTATCTAATTGTGATGCCAATCATAGGAATTAAATACCAGCTTAACCTGTGATGTCACTAACATTTACAGGGAAGCTTACAAATCCTCTTGGTTTACACAGCTCAGGTTACTCTTGAACAGTATTCAAAGGTGTTAGGTGTCATCTGAAGATACTGCACTCTATCTTAGAGCTACTCTCATGGGTTTCAGCCTCTGCTTAATACACTACTGGAAAAGTTATCACCTTGTTAAAACACAGGGTAGAACCAATCTACTGTGACCTCTCTAAACTGGGATTGATCATACCTTTCCCACTCTTTTTAAAATTAGTAACACCTTATGTGGGACACACTCAATATATGTTTGTTGGTAAAATGTTTAGTTTGGCTTGAAGATATGAGAGCTAGATGCCTGTCAGAATCAACGGGAAACCTCACTGGGAATAATCTCCTTTCCTAAGATGGAGATGTTATTCTGCATGTTGAGGAATAGTGACTTATCAAGCTAGTTTAAGTTCAGGGACCCAGGTAGCAGGCTTTAATGAAGAGATGAAAATGATTTATAGTTAGTATATCAGTCGTTAGCATGTGAATGAATGCTTAAAAACAATCTACTATCTAACATAGCTTGAATAGTCCATTGTAAATGTGTTTTTCCTATTAATTTACTTAGCAAATACTAACCTCCCTGGTAGGTTCAAATGTAAATTTCAGTTCACTTTCCCATTCTGATTCACATACCGGTGGTATTCATTTGTGTACCTTTCAGAACTACTAAACTCCACAAGACCACAAAGCACACAGATGTGCAGACACGTGCGCATGCATGCATACGTGTGTGTGTGCACGCGCACACACACACGCGCGCGCGCTTGCGCGCACACACACACACACCCACACACCCACACACCCACACACACACTACATGCTACATTTCCTAGGAATAAGGTTCCAAACACCGTAGTCCTTTCCATACCCCTCTTATTCTTGATATCCTTTCTGTAATAGAACAAATGGTTTGTTGTTAGATTTAGATGATGTCAGAATATTTTAATTGAATTGGGCTCTGTTATTTACTGGTGTAGGGAATGTCTTTTCTTTCAAAAATCCCCTTTCTACATCTCTACAATGGGGATAATGGGGTTGCTTCAAGGCAGTGTGGGAGAGATTAGCTGAGCTAATGGACATGTGGGTCTTCAGTGATGGCGGTGATTACTGTCTGACTGAACTCATCTAGAAATTTGCCAGCTCACTTACAGCAATTTTCGAGTTGTACAGAGCACACACTCATCTATCAAAGGAAAACAAATCATTACAGAGTGCTATTAGCAATTCTATTCTTAAATTATTGGGCAAAACTACACTTCGCCATAATCCCCTGAATCCTCCTTAAAATACCTTCAATCTGGCATGCCATTGTGGCAGCCAACTGTGTGGAAGGCAGGTAGCACCTTTTAAAAGTTGTTTGGAGATTAGGACTCAGAGAACAGCTGGGTACCTTTGTTACCCACAAGCTGCTGGCTCAAAATGATGAAGAAAAAAATCCTCACCGGGATGAAAAACAGAGAGAAAAACCACCAACCACAGAGTTGGGTAGGGAGTAGTGAGGGAATAAAAACAGCTTTGGCCTTTGAAAACAGATTGCTCTGCCATCCTGTCATGAGGTAGGTGCACAGGCATTTCCCATTCCACACGGGACCTAATCCAACTCTGAAAAAATACTACATGATAAAACCCTGCTCCAGGTGCAGGCTGTTTTCTCTTGGTCTCTTGGTACTTTGTTTGAGGAAGCATTTGCTGTTGTGCTTACATTATGAGAATGGTCATATCACCCCTCTCACTATCTGCAGGAATGCTGACCACAGAGGGATCCTACTGGATTTAGAAGGAGACATCGACAATGAATACAATTCACTGAGCTAACTGCTCCAGCCTCCTGGTTCCAGACATTCAAGGCTTTGTGGATTTAGCTTTAAGTCATGAAGCAGCAGGTACTAGAAATATCTTTCATCTCTCACTGCCTTTGGGCAGTTCTCCATAGTACTGGAAAAAGCCTGGTAAAGTGGCAGAATGGATTTTCACAGCCTCTTTTACTGATAAACACACTGAGATGGTGAGTGTTCAAACAACCTAGCTAAGGCACAGCAACAGCTGGTGAGACAGTGGGGATCCTGGCCTGCTATTGGCTGTCCATTGGCAGAGACAACTCCTCCAGAAACATTATCTAATGCTTGGGATGTTAACAATGAACACCATGGCACGGAAAGGTGTCCTTCAGTTTAGTGGAGTCAGATGAAGCCCAGCCACTGGTGCTGTTGAAGGGACCAGCTTCCCTTTTGGCAGCCATAATGGCCGAACACGTGCTTCTATGACCTTGTCCTAGAAACCAGAAAGTCAGATGCCTACCTCGTGACAAGGAAACAATCAGAAGTTAGTCACTAGAAAGTCAGATGCCTGTCTCGTGACAAGGAACCAATCAGAAGTTAGCTGGTGGCACTATGCTTTATGGCTCTGGGTGTGCTTTACAGACAAGCGCACAGCAATGACTTAGAGAGCATAGCAACCACCCTGGGAGGATAACAACCAGTTGACCAATCAACACAGGGCAAGCCCTCCAAGCCTGGAGGCACACCAATCGTGAGCCTGTGCGTACCCCTAGACACTCCCCTTACGCTGCCCTATAAGATCTGTGCACAGCGGCTTCAAGCCGTCTTTGCTAGTCATCTGCCATGGTGGGTGGATCAAGGACCCGAGCTAACATGGGGTTAGCTCGTTAAACTACAATAAAGCCTCATGCAATTTGCATCAAGCTTTCGCCTCCATTCTGTGATTGGGGTGGCCTCGGTCCTGGGCTAAGATTCTGGAAGCCTCAGCTTTCCGAGGGTCTTACACTGTGTGAGGAAAATAGAAAGCAGAAAGGAATATATTTTTTTAAATGAAGCTTTCCAGAGAGAGAGAGAAAGAGAGAAAGAGAGAGAGAGAGAGAGAGAGAGAGAGAGAGAGAGAGAGAGAGAGAGTATATGTGCTGGAAGACATGGCAGATACAGAGCCCATGCTACTGTGACTGTCAACATGCTGGTAAGCAACAAACAACAAATCTGTTCTATCCTGTTTGCTGCCATGGTTGGTTCAGGTGCCTTTAGCCTTTTTTCTTTTTTTTTTTCCCAGCTCTTTGCTCATACCCACATGGGTCCAGCTCAGAGTGTTACAATAGATAAGCATTTATGAATCTTTTAGCCATAGCTCATTGAATTCTTAGCTTGTCTTTAGGGAAATTAGATTCCTAGGCATGGAGAATTTCAAGGAAAGTTAGGCATGGAGCAAGAGTCAGAACATCTAAAATGAGAGCATGATGGAACACTGAGTCGATTCTAGGAGGGGGATCTCTTAGCTGTTATCAAAAGTTCCTATCTCTCTGTCCTTGCTTACCACTGTGCCTCTTTGAAACCTACAGTGGTTGTAAGGGTCTGAAGAATTAGGAACCCTCTAGTGTCAGGAGAATGTTTAAGAAGATCTGACAGAGGGCTGATCTCCAAAATGTACAAAGAACTCAAGAAACTAGACGCCAAGCTATCAAATAATCCAACTAAAAAATTGGATACTGATCTAAAGAAAGAACTCTCAACAGAACAGTCTCAAACAGCAGAAAGACACTTAAGGAAATGATCAACATCCTTAGTCATCAGGGAAATGAAAATCAAAACAACCCTGATATAAGATCAAAACACTGATGACAGCTTATGCTGGAGAAGATGTGGAGTAAGGGGAACATTCCTCCATTGTATAGTTGCTGTGGAAATTAGTATGGCAATTTCTCAGAAAATTGGGAATAAATCAAACCCATGACTCTGTAATACCACTTTTGGGCATATGCCTAAAGGAGGCACACTTACACGACAAGGATATTTGCTCAGCTATGTTCATAGCAACATTATTAGTAAAAGCCAGATCTTGGAAACAACCTAGATTCCCCTCAACTGAAGATTGGATACAGAGAGTGTGGTACAATTACACAATAGACTACTACTCAGCAGTAGAAACAATGACTACTTTAACTTTGCAAATGAACAGAGCTAGAAAAAATATCTTGAGTGAGGTAACCCAGATTCAGAAAGGCAAATATAGTATGTACTCACTAACAAGTGAACACCAGATATAAAGCAAAGTATAACCAGCTTACAATCCACAACCCCAGAGAAACCAGATCCTTCTCCCAGAAACAGATGGAAACATATGGGGTGATCTATAACTAACGATTGGTCTGACATCTCAGAGTACAATCCAAGTGACGGAGGTGTGATAATATGAACAATGGAGTCAAGACCATGATGGAAAAACCCACAGAATCATCTGACCTGGGATAATAAGAGATCACTGAGTCCTCAATGTCTACTGGGGAACTGGCATAGGACTGACCTAGAACCCCTGAATACAGGTGACAGTGGTGTGGCTTGGGAAGTATATGAGGCCACTGGCAGTTGGACTAAGATCTAACTATAATGCATAAACTGACTTTGAGGAGTCCATTCTCTATGGAGAGATACCTTGGTCAGCCTAGACATGGCAGGGGTGGGACATGCCTTGGTCTTGCCTCATGAGGTGATGGAATAGACTTAATTGACATCCTGGGGAAGGCTTTACCCTCTCTGAGGATCAGATGGGATGTGGGATAGGGGGTTGGGAAGGAAGGGGGAGTGTGAGGAGAGGAGGGAGGGGGACTTGGGACTGAATGTAAAAAATAAATTTAAAGGAATTTTTTAAAAAAGTATTGCTAAAAGCTGCTATTGTGTTGCTTATAAAAGTGTTCCTGGAGGGGTGGTGATGGCTCAGTGGTTATACTGCTTGTCATAGAATCTGAGTTTAGACACCAGAACTCATGTAATGCTGAGCATGTGATAACAAATGCTGTAGTTCCAGCACTCCTCCCATGAGACAGGAAAGGGAAGAGAATACCCAGAAGGCAAGGGCCAGCTTGGTACATACAGCTGAGAACAATACCGAGACTTGGTCTCAAATGCAGTAGAAAATGGCAATCAACTTCTGAGATTGTCCTCTGACCTTCACTTGCACTGCGCCACAAGTGTGCCCACAGCAACATACATGAAAACACACTCTCTCTCTTCTGGAAGATAAATATACTACAATATTGATTATGAAATTTCATCTTGGCTGATTTTTAAACGTATTTAGGGGATATATTGTTTTTATTGTGGTGAAATACAATCACTTATAAACCTTGAGGCCTTTTCATTCTACTTCATGTTAAATGCTGTTCTTAGTAAGCTAGTGTCATCTGTGAAATGTTAACAAGTATTTAAAGGAAACAAAGCATGGTCACTTATTTAATTCATCAGGTGACAGCAGAAGCTTTGGCTGAGTTCGAAATCAGCTCACGTCACAGGCACAGTCGCCTTGAAGGACATTTGATCTGCAAATAACGATTTCACCTTCTGCCCTCAACCATCGCTTCTCTCTGAGCCCCTGTGAGTTCTACTCTTGTAAACACAATTTTAAGTAGCATTTCCACTGGTAAGAGGCAGCTCATTTATATGAACTTCTGCTGGTCTTCCTTCTAAATGATGCCTCAGCAAAGCTCCATTTGTCTGGAGGCCTCCACCCTTTTCCCTGTTCAGGAGGCACCTCCTTATCCAATGGCTTCATCCACTCACTTGCTCTACCTTACACCTGCAAGGTGTTTGTTTCCTGGGGCCAGGACTTGCTGGAGTGTTCAGCTGCCTGTGTAGCAGCTGCTTCTCTGCTCCCCAGTGAACATCTTGTAACAACACAGCTCCTTTGCCTGTTGTTCAACAGGCAGAGGGGCATCTGTGAAGGGCAGAAGAAAGCTGATTACTCATTTTCTTTCCTTTGGAAATTCTGCTTTGGGATCTGTTCCTGATTCGAATGTTTCCCCAGAAGCCCATTCTATTTAGCTCTCTTGCTAGGGAGTACTTTCTGTCAATTTCCAAAACATATATATTCCAGGCAGTTAGGTAGTTAGGGGTTTTACAATGTATTCTCATAGGAAAGCACGATCTGGGTTTTCTTTGTCCCAGAAGCTAAGAATTTAAGCAACCCACAAAGAACTCAAGTATTCTCATGTTCTATACTTGAAGGAGAGGGCTTTCCAAGCCAGAATAGAAAAGGAAGACAATGTCTCTTGGCTGTAGAATAAACTGCAAGAGGCCCCCAAATTCTGCCTTGGAGAACAAAGACTTATCTCCCAGAAAATGTCCTCTGGGGTTATATGTTATTTTCTAATGAGTTAAAAACAATGATGTTTAAGTAAATAATTTGCTATTTTCTCTACACAGAGACTTTTAAATTTTTTGTTTGTTTTGTTCTATCCTGACTGAGAATATAACAACCATTTCCATGGGGCTAATTGGGAATTGCTGATATGTCAGAGTTATAGATTGTGAATGTGTATAGTGACTCTGGTTAGCTATGAGCAAGGTAAAACTAGCCATCACTGGAGTCCTCTCTATACTAAGTCTTTTGACAATGACAGGACCAGCAACCATGTTTTGATATTAAAATATTTTATGGAAAAGTATGTTGTGTATGAGATTATAGCACATTTATTCTAGAAAAATACTGTTTGGGGCCTTTTGTGGTTTGAAATTGGTTTCTATTCTAACCATTTCTTACCACCTACTCTGTCAATAAATATTCTTTTTCTGTTTATGATTTATGCTTCAGAAAGGTTTGGACAGACAAAGGTAGACAAAACCATAAATTTCCTTATAGGTTATATTTTAAAGGACATATTTTGAATTCAAAACCTTTGCTCTCTGCATGGGTATCAATGCCTTTTCCCAAAACAATCCAGTTAATAATTCCAAGGGAAGTGTCATATTTCCAAGGCTTTTCCAGTTAATGTGACGACCTTAGGCAATTATAAGGGTTTGTAATGTGCTACTGCACATAGAAAAATCTAATGGACTCTACAAAGTAAACCGATAAAATGTTGGTTAAAATAAATATGATTTCATAGTTTGCACATGTATACTGTCCTATAAATGGCCAATACTATATGAATCTGTTTGCAGTAAAAGCATTTAAATATCTTGAGGACTTTCCCATTAATTCTTACACATTGCAGAAGCAGCGTTATTTAAAATTTTAAGGATGTCTTAGTGTATTCAAATTGGAACAAAATCCACTTTTTGAACATTCTGTGTTCATACCATAATAAAGATCTGTATATTAAGTTGAAGGGTATATATGAAATTTAGTTCATTACTATTACCTTTTTCCATATTCTTGCTTTTAGTTCTTTCTATTTTATTTTATCTTTTCTTTTTTTATTTGAATTAGAAACAAGCTTGTTTTACATATCAATCTCAGTTCTCTCTCCCTCCCCTCCCCCCATCTGGTCCCCCATCCCATCCCCTGGCTGCTCCCCAGGGAGGGTGAGTCCTTCCATGGGGGATCTTTAAAGTATGTCATATCATTTGGAGCAGGGCCTAGACCCTCCCCAGTGTGTATAGGCTGAGAGAGTATCAGTTATTATTTAAATGAGAAAGAAATATATGTAACAGAAACTAACGCACATTCACATACAAGGCTGATATAATGTGACCTTAACAGGTAGATGATTTAACGTGGTTATTTAATAACTATCTTTCAATGTTCAAAATTGATTATTGTTGGAATGGTACCAAATACCATTTGGTTGGAATATAATTTTTAGTAAAGGGCTTTGAGACCTAGGAAATTTCCATATAGAATGATAAGAAAGAGTTAAAGAATTTAAAGCAAAGCCCAGGGTTTTTCTGCTGGTGAGACAATAATTATAGGAGCAGTTGAAGTGCCCCACTCTCAGCATGCCTGTTGTTTTGCATTCACCATGTAAAGGTAAAGAAGGAACTTTGGGAACAGACACCAAAGGGCACATAGACAGTATGCACTGTTTAGAGACAATCTTCCTACTAACAAATGGGTAATTAGTTATTCTTTCTCATTAAAAACAAAAGGGCATAGGCAACCTGAAGACCAAGGGAGCAATTAGGAATCAGAAAGACTGGAGACAGTACATCCAAAACAACACATTTTTACCCATGTGGACAGATACTTTTATTTTATTTCATCTTACTTTTTGTGACTCCTGGTTAGCAAAAGCACAGGTGTCTGGAAAGCTAGAGAAGCTGAAAATTTCCATCCAATTTTACTATACTTATGGCTAAAGATGCTACTTTATCTTGAAGGCAGAATTTTTAACTAATGAATGCAATAATCCACTCCCCTACACACACCACCAAAAAAGGCTTCCTTAGAAAAAATTTCAAAGCAAAGATGCTACTTTTGGAAGGATAGAAAGAAAGACTTTAGGCCATGGTCACTTATAACTACATCAACAGATGAAGGAATCTAGTGTTATGCCATGAGTAAGAAGATGCAAACAGCTCCATCTTAATACCACCAAAACAGTAGGTGGATACTACCTACCAACTTAGCTAAAGAAAATTGACAAGTTACAAACACCAGAATGTTTCTAGAAATGAGAAAGTGAGAAACTCAGCTTGAACCAGAGACCGTAACAAAACTCAGGGAACAGTAAAGTTATTACTGTGTGTAAAATAACAGGAGAAGGCACAATGTATATCCCAATAACTTATACCAAGACTGAGGTATAAAAAAGCCAAGCTACTGCTTTTCTTACTTTGACTAACTTCTTATTTCAAGAGCCAAACCTAAGAACCCCATTCAACAGGTAGAGAATATAAGTGTTGGGGACACAACCACATAACTGCTGGACACAACCCTGTCTCTGTTCAGGGTATTGAAGCAAGTTTGTGTTGGAGGCCTGATCACACAAACACAAAAAGCAGCACCCTATAACTCTGATCTATCCTTCCAGCAAGTTCACAAAGTTTACATTCTTCCTGTCTTCAACTCTAGAACCGTCTCTTGCCTTGCATAATTCTTTGACTGAATTATGATGCTCCTTTAGACTTCACACATACTGTTCTTTGCTTAGACTGATCTCTCCTGCTTTTGTTCTTGATGAATCTCATCTCACTCTTCAGCAACTCTGCTGATTTTCCATTTCCTTACATGACACCTTCCCAGAATCCAGAGGCAGCTTAACTATTCTTTCCTTTCCAGTCATTTTGTCTCCTAGAAACTTTTTTTTTTTTACTCTTGCTGTTTCCCCAATTGTGTCTTGTTCATTTTTGTAGCACCATTGCTGACACAAGACTAGCATTTGTATGTAGCAGATCAATGAATCACTACTTTCTCAATAGCTCTTTTCTGTTGCTATAACAGACTACCACAAAACAGATACTTTTTAAGGAAAAGAAATCTATTGTAGTTACACAGTTTTTAAAACTTTAATTTTTAGGAAATTAGAGTTTAAGATTTAGGTAACAGAATAAAACAGAGAAAGGTAGGAAGAAGGACAAGAGAGGCTCAGAATTATAGGATCAAGAGAAGATGTAAGCCCACCTTTATCAAGAGCCTATTCTCAGGTAAAAAGAAAAAGCACATTTACAAAATGGAGTATTGCACATTGGTTAAAAATGAAATAAAAAACTTGCAGATAAATGAATAAAACTAGAAAAAAATCATCCTAAGAGAGGCATCACAGACCCATATAGACAAATATGGTATGTATTTCTTTATCCCTGGATGTTATCTGCCAAGTCATTGATAGCCAAGACTATCAACCACAGAGGTTAGATATAGAGTAAGGCACTGTGCAGGGTGTGGGGAGGGATAGGTCATATTAGGGAAGGTAAATAGAATAAATAGCTATGGAATGATTGGGGAGGTACTGGAATGGAAGACTCAAGTGGAGAGGGGGAGGGAATACCAGGAGAGAGTTAAAATTAAAGGTCATTTGAGGAGTAGTTTGGAAACCCAATACATAAAAACTTCCAAAAGTAAATACATGTAACAAGGCAATCTAAATGAAATGCCAAATATTGGGGAAGATAGAGCCCCAGCTGGACATCTATTACCAAATGAAGCTTCAAGTCCCTGAATAGGGTCACATCTAATTGAGTTGTTGGCCAAAGGGGTACCATAGGTATCCACAAACAACCCATGCTGTTGCCAAGACTGTATATTGCTCTCCACAAACTGATGGTAAAGCCCTATGGCTGAAGAACAACACCTAGACAATTCATTGAACATGGAGAAGGCAAACAGGTACTTACATAGAGCCTTTACCTCTGTGTTCTATAATCTTTGGTACAGAAAGGTATCCTGTGTGCTACCAAAAGAGAACTGTAGACTCCAAGCCAGTAACAAACCCTCTGATCTACAATGATATCCTGCATGCAAGATATGCTAGTTTACTCTTGGCACAAAACTTGTGAAAGTAACGAATCAATATCTTATTTGACTTGGGGCTTATTCCATGAGATGGAACCCATACCCAACACTGCTTTGTGAGACAAAGAACCTGAGACTAGATAACCTAGGGACCTTGGGTAAAACCAAATACCAGTGTTCTTAAAAATATATGTAGCAATAAAATGACTCCTAATGACATTCTGCTGTACTCATAGATCATGAGTACAGCACATGATCTATGATGACCTTGTTCAGTCATCATCATTGAAGCATCCTTCTGCAGTAGATGGGAACAAATATAGAAACCAAAAACCAGACATTATGCACAGAGAGAGAGAGAGAGAGAGAGAGAGAGAGAGAGAGAGAGAGAGAGAGACAGAGACAGAGAGAGAGAGAGAGAGAGAGAGAGAGAGAGAGAGAGAGAGAAACTTTAGAACACTTAACCTTAAACAGATTGTCTCTATCAAATCCCTCCCTTCAAAGCTCAGGGAATACTGATGAAGAGGTAGAAGAGGAGACAGAAAGAGTATAAGAGCCAGAAGGGATGGATGACACCAAGAAAACAAGGCCCTTTAATCAACATGATCAAAGCTCATATCAACTCACAGAGACTGAGGCAGCATGCACGAGGCCTGCACAAGTCTGCAATGCATCCTTTGTAGGTATGTTACAGATTCCTGCTTGGTGTTTTTACGGATTCCAGAGAGTGGAAATAAATAGGTCTCCCTTTCTTGTACATTCTCTTGCACCCCTTTCCTTCTGTTTGGTTATTTTGTCCAATTAGAATGTGTTAGCTTTTGTTTTCTCTTATTGTATTATATTATGTTATGTTATACTATATTATATTATATTATTATCCCTTAGAAACCCATTTGTTTTCTAATGAGAGACAGAAAGGGAGTGGATCTGAATGGGAGTCAAGGTGTGAAGAACTGGGAGGAGTAGAGGGAGGGGAAACAGTAATCAGGGTATATTATATAAGCAAAAATCTATTTTCAATAAAAAGAATAATAAAAAAAACAAGTCTATTCTCAGTAACTAAGTCATTCCTGCAATAAGAGTTTCACCCATTCCAGGATGATAAACCCTCAGGATTATGGACACAACTTTGCTCCACCTTTCAACTTAGTAACACTGGGGATTATGTTTCCAATGCTGTGCCTAAATAGAATACACTGAAGCCTGAGCAACTCTTAATGAGTGAAAGGCTGAATGAATTAGATCAGGAACCCAAATATGTTTACTAACAGTTCTATCAACTCTGCAGTCAGTTTCAGTAAGATCCTTTTAAAATGCTTCTAATTTGGGAGTAGTTACTATGTCAGGTGCCAACCATGATACATATAGAACTAATTCATTTGCAATGTTATCACAATCGCATGAGCTTAACATTTTAAATATTTTATTCTGTGTGATGGAACCAAAGCATAAAAATGTTAAGAAACTCTCTCAAGAATACACCAATAATAGTAGCTAACCTGGGGCTCAGACCAGGGTAGTAAATTTCAGAGTATACCCTTTGACTACCAGAATGCCCTGTTTCATTGAGAAGATTTGTGAATGCAGGTTCTTCTTGCCTATTCTGAAAAACTACCCCATAATTTCATTTTCTGGCATGATAAGAGGCATTTTAGCCTAAGTAACATTTATAATGGATTTAATTTGAGACCATGCCAGGACAGGCATTTATCATGGTTCATTTAAGTAACTGTTCATTAAGTGGCTGGGGAAAAGAAAAGCACTATGAGGCCAGAAGGAGCCACTAATGAGAAAATGTGTGTGTAGAAAACCAAGAATCTCGGTTTCTGGTGTCCTGTATGTTCATACTGATGAGTTTTAGGAGTCTTCCTGCTAAGATGCTTATGCTCTAGGGGAGCGGGCCAGCACTGAAGTCAAAGAAAACCACTCCTGCAGACAGTACAGTTTAAAAAGTAGGTTCTTTATGTGCAGTTTTATTTTAATTTCATTTATATGTATGAATGTTTTGCTTGTGTGTGTATTAGAGACAGTTAGAGAGACAGAGAGACTGAGAGAGAGATAGAGATGGAGAGACAGGTACAGAAAGACAGAGACAGAGAGAATACCTTATGATCACAATAGGTATCAATTTGTCTTTTGTATCCTGTGTATAAATACCATCACATTCAAGACTTACTGCTGAGCACAGAGAAGGAAGCAGCGAGCATCCCTGAAACTATCTGGAGGGAATTCTAACGGGTTGTAACTCAATCATCATAAGTCTCTATTGCTGAGATGCTGGACCAGAAGTGATATTTAATCTCCCAATTTTGTTCTCAATAGACACAATGCCAGGGCACCCTTATCTAGTTCTGGATCACTGGGTCCTTTTCTGTTTTCTTTCTGCTTGGAGAGATGCTCTTTGACTCACTCCCTGGTGTACTTTCTACAGAGCACAAGTTCACGAGCTCTTTAAGGCCACTGGCTGTCTTAGAACCTCTCCTTCACATAAGTACCACCCTGGGTGAAAACAGGGACTTCATCAAAACATTATAAGCCCAAGTCCATGTTCCTACCAGCCCCACACAGGGTGAGCTATTGTGTTTTACTCCTTGGTGATTTTTAAAAACCACTTAGCTTCATTTACTACATTCATAGTATTAATCAAGTGTTGAGTGATTATCATTCCCATCGTTACAAACTACATTTTCCTTGCTTTCTTATTATTTTTTGTTGATGTTAGCAAAAGAGGCTGATTCATTAAAAGTTAGCTGTGATCTCTTCAATTTCCCAGCAAAATTTATGCAATTGCAGAAAAGGCAAATTACTAGTAATTTATCTTGAACCATATAGCTTGGGGACTGATGGAGGAGCTGTCACCACAGAAAACGAACCCAAGTTAAAAAAAAACAAAACAAAACAAACAAAAAACAAAAAAACTCATGGAATTAGAAAATTCCTAGCAACTAATGTTCTCCTTAATTCTCTTCCTAGGTATTCCCCCCTTTCTCTTTTATCCACTTGTTTATTTTTGAGGTGGTCTCACTACATAGCTTATGCAGGCCTTGAACCTGATATCAGCCCCCAGAAATTTAGGATTACAGAAGTAGAAGTGCTACCACACCTGGCTCATCCTAGTTTCAAAATAGTCAAAATCTTTCTGGGTTCTTTACATTGTGGCAGGGATGAGTTGTGGTATGTAGTAAGAAATCATACTACCTCAAATGACAGATCATTTTAATGCCCTTTCTTCATACTTTCAGTTACAAATGACGTTTCATCTCAATAGATGAATGGCAGTGCTATTGTCCATTACTGTATGGCTTATCACCATCATTCTCATGTTCAAACATGTACTGAGTGCTGCCCACTTCACTTTCTGTTGTTGGCAACCACACTCTGAGTGTGCCCACTGTTCAGCAGCTGCTTTTTCTAGACTGCTTCCAAACCAACAACACACCAAGGACACCGCTGTATTAGTCCTGTTTTGTGGGTCAGGGAACTAAGGTTCAGAAAATTCAAGTGTCTTTTCTAAACATACTAAATACTTGAAACTCAGTGAGTTATTAACTCCATGATTTTTCTTTTTTATGTGTGAAAACACATTTTGCTACTTGTTTTTAATGTATTACCTACCACATATTGCTACTCAGTTATGTGGCATTTGGCATGAAGGGCTTAGGCCATAAAACATGGTGGAGTTATAAAGTTGGAAGTCTGGCATGAAAGACTTCATTGAGTCTAGTCTTATTCTTTCATTTTGTGTCTTGAGGACAAAGAACCACAGGGATTTCTCTATGAAATTTACATCCTGTGGGTGGAGGACAGTGGTGCAGCCTTTGTCTAGCATGTTTGAGGCCTGGGTTTGAATCCCATGCACTGACCAAAACAGAAAGAAACCAAATCCATGACTCTAAATCAATTGAATTTCAAACTTTTTTCACAGTTGTTGGTAGAATAATGTCTCTTAAAAGACACCTGAACCTGGACAGTCTATACCTAGCACTGGTTTTCTTTCTACTCAACTGTCTTAGGTATGCTTATGAAGAGTTTGGAGGTGGGAAAGGCCAATACAGAAGCACATCACAGCAACCAAGCTCTGAAATTCTTATTCAGACCAAAACAAGGAGGCAGGAGAGACAGTGAGGAAGACAGGTGAACTACACTGCTGTCTTAATGCTTGGACTGTGCAGAGCAGCAACATTTCCTGAGATGTTCCTTCCTTAGGTACTGTGCGCATGAAGTCTACTCTGAATTTTTCTTTGAATAAAAAATGTAAAGTGTGTAGGGAGGGTTGGATGGAGAGAGAGAAAGGCACTAACACAGGATGCCAATGTAATATCTTCTCAAACCAAGCCCAATTGAGCATCAGATTTTTGAAAATCTCAGTTCTGATTGAGATTTTAAACCTATCAGTCTGAAAAGAGAAAATTACAAAAGAAAAGAATCACTTAGAAATTTAGGATATAATCAAATCTCCACTCCCCATTTTGAATCCAAAGACTAAGATACTTCTTATTCAGGACCACACAAATAGTAGCAAATTATAATGTCCACAGCTCTATCTGTCCATGTCATATACAGGAACATATAAGTTTGCAGTTATAATACTTGTAAGGAGTTTGAAAGTCTCTAACTACAAAGTACCTGGGGGAATTTTTTAAATGATGAAATTTATGGGTACAATCTCTTTTTTGGTTCCAGAGTTATTGAGGTGCAATACAAAGAGCATGTGCTACAGTTGGAATTGGGTTTGAAGCTGAGCTGTAGCATGGTGAGACAGACTTTCTCTAGATTTAGTTTCCTTATCTGTAAAATGGGGAGGATATAATTAATCCCCATAACACATTTTTCTAGAGATCCAATTAAGTAAAATGTGTGAAGCACCCAGTTTAGCAGTGGTACAAATACTGCTTCCTAGATTGGCAAACTGAAGATACAGTGAGGCAGATTCTACAGCTGCCTGTTTCCTTTGCTCCTATTTTAAAACTCTGAAGTATTCCCTAATAAATATTGTCCTTCCCAGGACCAGAGTATATTTATCTCATTGATACCTGTTAATCTGGACCACCATTACCACCTTCAATTGTTCCCCTTTGATCTATTCTGAAGAAATCAATCTGCTCTGTATTGAATTGTCAAGTCTTATAAAACTGACAAGGCCAATGATAAATTTGGGAGAGGACACAGAAAAGTCACTGGTATATGCTGACAGTTTGGTGATGGCTGTCTCAGCCTGCCTGTCATGTAGATGTTTTAATGACATGCTGCTTTTCCCCCTTGAATTGTGCAGAGAAGTTACAGGAGAGGGAGTGACCTAATCAAAGGCCAGCATCCTTCATCCCAATCCTGACATAATGTGCTTAGGGCACAAAAGAAAGCTGTAAGACTCTAGAAGGTTTTTTCTTATACTTTAAATTTAATCATGGGCCTTTTGGAAAAATTTATACCTTTAATCTATTTTTCAGTGTTTTTTGTCTCCATTTCAGAATCCCAATAGAATCTCAAAATGATAACACTCAATTCATTTATATTTTCATATGTAATATCTTGGATAATTATTCTCCCTATGTATGCTCTTTGTCCATTCTCTCCCTCTCTTTTCCAAATATTAATAATTATATGAATAATAATTCTGAATAGTACTGAGTGAGAAAAGGGTATTAATGAAGCATTGCCCCCTTTTGTTTCTGGATTTGCCAGATATGTGGTCCCATAGTACTGGATAAATAGAAGACAGGAAATAGTGTAAAATCTTGCTCAGAATACAAGTGCACTTTAGTTCAGTACATTTTATGAGTTGAATAAAAACTGGCCAGATATCACACACATGCAAATTTGGACACCCTGCCTGGCAAAGCCCCTAGTGTTAATGAGATACTCTACAGGACAGCCAGGCTTTGTCAGTGAGTCAGGAGACGATGTCAGTGTGTGTCTCCTGACCCTTGAAGTTGCCACTAATTTTCAAATTTCCTTCTTGCTTGGCAGGGGAAGCACTTTCTCAAACACATGATGAGACTACAGCACAATGCAGGCTAATGAGGCTCTGGCAAGATCTACTGCATAGAAGCACTGTGCTCACACTAGCTATATTGACTGCAGGCCTATAGCATGTGCATGTGAACAGACACCAGCCCACACGCCCACACACAACACATACAGACACACACACACACACACACACACACACACACACAAACACACACACACACACACACACACACACACCACTACCTCTTTTTAGTCCAACAATGAGTAAGAACTTTTGTCTGAAGATATTTGTCAAAGTGGTGGGTAGTGTGTGAAAGGAATGTGGTGTGCGCTGCAGTCTCTGTTGGAAAGGACAGTGGAACTGAAATCATGCAAACGTGTGCGTTTTACAGAGTTTGTGAAAGACTATGTCTTTTCTAGAACTTGCAGAGTAAAGGGAAAGTTTTTGTTGTAATTTGAGTTCCACTAAATATTTTATTTTTACTGGGACATTTCAAATATAAGTGAAGAACGGGGCCACTGAGCTTCATAAATGAAAGATGACTCATTTTGCTCTACCCACTGTTCTACTCTTCTCCCTTTCCCCCAGTCCTCCATCCCTATGAGAGCAAAACAATTTCCCTAATAATTAAATACTTACCTCTAAGAGAGCTTTGAAGCCTATAGGTCTTGCAAAATAAGCATCTCATAACTATCAAATGTCCATTGGATCAGTGTTCACATTTCCCTGCTTGAGGTTTGCTTTTTAAAATCTTTCCTGTTTTACATTGTGTTTGAAGTAAGATTACCTAAGGTCCTAACATTTCAACTTGTTCTTGGTTTATCCTTTTACGTTGGTTGACATATGTGGAAGACTGGTTAATCATCAACTTTGGATACTGGTGCATGAATTTGGTTGAATATTGCTCATGATGTAGTTGAAGGAATGCCTGCTTTGTGAAACGTAGACTACATCATTTTTGAGCCTGTTATACTACTTATAATGTGGGAATGATACCAATCTAAGGATCCGATGACAGCACTCAGAAGAGACCATAAGACCATCACTGTATTTTGGTGCAACTTTACCATGTATGATGTTCAAGAATTGGGAACCAGAACCTAGGATGCTTTCTCATATTAAAATCTTGTCCTACTAAAAACAGAATTTTTTTTTTCATTTTAAAGCTTTATCTGTGTGTGTATGGCATGTGTGTTCAGGAACATATGAAGGTCAGAAGAGGGTTTCAGATCCTCTGGTGTTGACATAGCTCCTGAGAACTGAAGAGTAAGAACTTCTAACTGCTGAGCCATTTCTTTACCTCTCTCACTTAAGTTTGTAGAAAGCACAGGATAAACAAAATACTATAGCAGTGTCTCTAATCAGATGAGAAGAGGAAATAATTCTATTCATGATGCTGAAGAGAAGAAACCAGGTAAGATAGGGGTGATAATAAGAATTTCAAGTAAGAGGAGAAAAAAGTTTGGGGCAGGTGGAAGGCATGTTCTGCCTTCTCTTGAGCAGAAACTTCAGTAGTAGAAAGACTTTTTCATAAGTTGAAAAGGTAGCTGAAAAAGAAAAGCAGAGGTGTTTCCCTTTCTCCACTTGGCAAAATAAATCCCATCTTTTCCTCATTACTATATCCAAAGAAAAGTAGGGATAATGGCCTAAAACTAGCTGATGAAGATGGCTGGAGGGATGAATGTTAAGACGGTTCCCTGACTCCCTCCAAATCCTGTGTGTGCCTCTACATGGTTGTGGGTCAAGGAATGGAGAAAAATAGAAGACTCTTTTCTCCCACCACTACATTCTCAACATAAACTTTTAAAAATCTGCTTATATTTAGCACAACTCTCCAACAAAACCAAACACCCCCAGATTCTATCTTGTGAACAAGCAGTGAGAAGGAAGGAAACCTGAAACATATAGCATTTATCTGAAATATATGGGGGTGGGGAAAGATGGAGAGAGGGAGACAGAGAGAGGGAGATGAAGAGAGGGAGGGTGGGGGTTAGGGAATGGGCAGAGAGAAGGGGATTGTGGGAGGAGTGAGGGAGAAAGAAGAGGAGGAGAGCTGACTTGAACTTTATAGTGCATTTCCCAGATGTGGTGTTTTTAGATGAGAATAGCCCCCATAAGCTTGTATGTTTGAATGCTTGCTCTCTAGTTGGTTGCACTATTTTGAGAAACATTAGGAGGTGTGGCCTTTTTGGAAGTGGTTTGCTATTGCAGATGAAATTTAATGTTTCCAGAGCCCATGCTGGGCCCAGACCCAGGCCCAGGCTCAGGCCCAGGCCCAGGAACAGTCTTGCTCTCTGAGCCTATGCCTTATGGGTAAGACATAAGTTCTCAGCTACTACTACAGTGTTATGCCTGCCTGCCTGCTGCCATGCTCCCTACTATGATGGTCATGGACTTACTCACTGAAGCTATAGAGAAACCCTCAATTAAATGTTTTCTTTCATATGTTGCCTTGGTCTTGGGGTCTCTGCAAAGTAATAGAAAAGTACCAAAGTTAACAGATGAATGGATTAAACTAAAAGGGGCTCTAATACTGCAGACCATGGAATTTTTCTCATTAACTAGTAAAATGATGAGAAACATCAAGTTAACTATAGAACTGAAAAAGCTACACTGTCTTTGTGTATCTGAGTATTGCATGTTATTCTATCCTCAAATATGCAGTGATGAAGGGAAAGAAAGAATTCAAAATTTTATTCATTATATAATTATGTAAAACAAAGTTTTAGAGATTGTAACAAAAAAACAAGTTGTCATTCTAAATTTGTTTCCATTTGTTTGTGGTACCCTAGGGGAACTGCCCTCTACTCTTCTCTCTTTTATCTTACTAATGATAATACTTGAATTCGATAAATTTTTAACCTAAAGAATTGATCAAATTGAATATATTATGTTTAATGGCAATGACTGAGCACACAGACACTGTTCTAAGTACTGAGTAGACAGAAAGATTAAAGAGACATGCATGATGTCAAAGGTCAAAAAGTCACACCATGATGGGATGTCTATGCACAAGTAATAAGAGAAAGTCAACATCATGTGTGCCCTAGATAGAAGGAATCAAAGTAGATATGATTCGCTACCTCTTTTGACTCGTTTCTGGAAGGTTTCAGTTCAATTTGTGATGGTCAAAAGAGTAAAATAAAATGTCAACTCAGAATTTTCTTTATTCTTTTCTCTGTCCTTTGGGAGGGGTGGTGAGGTATATGATGATGTTGATCTGTCCATGTCTTCACTGGTGGACACAATGTGGCATTTGTTGGTACACCAGAAGTTAAGCTGAGACTCAGTTTGAAGTTTGTGACATTATGCCGTGTATTGAATGAAACCTCTTAATAATGAGATCCATTGGTTACTCCATTACTAAGTATTAACTAGCTGCCCTTATATCCAGAGGACAAGAGATACTGAGTAGTTTGATACAAAGGTTTACTGAAGGATGAACAGTAACAGGACTTAAATTTCACAGTTATAAGGGACATGGAGAAGGAAGTAGACACCATGTCCCACCCCCAGCTGTGGAGCTGGTAGTAACTGATAATTGATGGGAGAGGGAAAGTAAGTTTTCTTTAAAGATGTGACCCTGGTAGGTTGACTGAAGGTCATGCAGTCAAGAATATATGGGCAGGACAAATTGGACTTTATAGGTCTAAAAACAAGTAACACATGAAGGGAACTTAAAGTTGAGTAGGTCAGGAAAGAGAAGGAATAGGTCTGGGAGGAGTTGAGGAAGGGGTGTGAATATGATCAAACTACAATGTGCAAATTTTTCAAAGAATTAAAAAGTAATAAAGAAATGAAAAAGAGGGGAAAATTTAGCAAGTGTAGTGGTTCTCAAACTCTAATGTGCATCAGGATCACCAGGGAGGCTTGTTCAGAACAGAGGAGGACTACCCTTGCTTTCCAATTCAGTAAACTAGGATGGAGTCCAACAAATTGCATTTTTTTCTAACAATGAAGTATCTGGTTGCCATTGCTTAAGGACAACAAATCTTAATTTCCTTTAGAATTTAGGAATCTCTCTCTCTCTTTCTCTCTCTCTCTCTCTCTCTCTCTCTCTCTCTCTCTCTCTCTCTCTCTCTCTCTATCCGGGGACTCTGCTCTCAAATGATGAGACATAAAGTTTCAAAGAGGTCAATTTTGTTGTTGGAAGGCTAGTGATTAAATATTGCACCAGAGCCGACTGTTCCCCTAAATCTGTGTTCACTATGCCTCTGTATGTTCTTTATGGTAGTGTTTCAAATATATCACAACCATTCAGTTCACATAGCTTTTCTATGTTCAGGTCTTCTGTCACTCCTACTACACTGACAGTTTCGAGAATTCTGGGCTCCATTGAATGGAGATTACCTCTTTTCATGAACTCACATCACATATGCATCAACACAAAACTGAATTTCACTACTAGGTTTAAAGAGAGTTTTATGAAAATGTGTCCTAAGTACATGATTGGGGAGAGTTGCTGGATGCAGTGTTGGCAATCAAGGCATGGTTGTAGCAGAGAAAATATACTCTCCATTAGGAATATGAATCAGATGGTGAAGAATCCAAATTCTTCCTTTACCAGAGAGTGAGTAAGAACCAACAGCTGTACTTGTCATCAGAGATAAGCACACTCCCCATCCTGTTCCCTGTCATAAAGTCTAGACTGCTGTACTGATGAAAACTCCCCATGTCTTGCTGCCTCCTGAAAGTGCCTCATGGATAAATATCACTTGATTAAATCCATGGCTACATAATCACTTCTAATATCTGACTGTTTCTTTGGTGTGAGCCTGCCCTCTGCCTATGGAAGGTCAATCTCAGTTCTGGCAGGTAGATTTCCTAAAGCAATGAGAAAGCTGCATGCACATTGATCCTTACACAATTGAAATACTGACTATCATACAAGAATTTTTATGCATCTGATTCAATTGCATATCTTCATAACTTGTAACTCTAGTTTAGCAAGTCGAGGGTGGGAGGAAAGATTATGGCCTGTGGAGACAAGACAGTTTTGCATGCAAACCACAGCCCTGTCACTGAACAGTTATGTGGCTCTAGACATCATCAATCCAAGCCTCAGTCTGCATACAGGCATCAGAATTGTATAATGACAACAGTAGTTCCTGTGTAATGAGGTAACAAATAAAACTGTAATTAGCACAGTGCTGTGTTCATATTATGTTTAGATAATGTGAGTTATTTTATTTAAAACATTTAAGTGTATATGGAATTAGAGTAAAATGGTTTGTAAATTTATTGAAAGTTAATTTTAATTAAAATAATGGCAAGTTTTATGTTGGCTTTAGTGAGACTAAAGATCACAAATTTATATAATCTAAATAATAACCCTCTGCCAGATGTATAACTGGCAAAGATTTTCTTCCTTTTCTATAGGCTGCATCCTCACAGTATGGTGGTGTCATTTGCTGTACAGAAGAAGCTTTTGTTCATGCAGTTCCATTTATTAATTGTTGGTCTTAGGACCTGTCCAGAAAGTCCTTTTCTGTGCTGATGAATTCAGGCATATTCTCTACTTTTCCCTCTATCAGACCCAGTATCAGGTCTTATGTTGAGGTCTCTGTTCCATTTGGAGTTGAGTTTTATGCAGGGTGAGAGATAAGGATCCAGTTTCACTATATGATGCTAGTCATCCCATTAGACCAGCACCATTTGATGAAGATACTGTCTTTCCTCCAAGTTCACTGTTGTGCTGTGTAAAAAATGAAAATAAAAACAGGTGGCTGTGAGAGTATGGTTTAATTTGTGGATCCCATATTTGTGGTGGATGATGATTAAAACAGAGATCCACAATTGGACAAGATGCAGAAAATAAGAGGCTGGTGAGCACTCAGCTAGAAATGGAACATCTATATCATACTCTCTTCTCCCAGGGCTTGAGAATAATTTGGGATGGGGGTGGTGTTTAAGGGCCATAGACATTAGAAACTGTAAGTGAACAGTGTCTTCTGCTCACAGCTGGGAGTTTGTACATATGAACTCACAACAATTGTGACAGCTTGGGCAAAACCCCTATAAACTCAATCCCAAAAATCTAGAATAGAAAGCAGAGGAGGGTATGAAGTGCTGCCCTTAGCCAAGGAGCTACTGACAATTGACAGCTGCTGGAAGAGGAAAATATTTTTTTTTTAATATTGTAGTTCCTAATCTGTTGATCATATTCTAGTCAAGGGCCACATATTCCATAGTATACAGGCAACATGAATTGGACTTAGTGAGTGTAAAATTAAATTCTAAAACTTTAAAAGGAGAACACAAAGTTGAATGGGTGTGGAAAGGGAATGGATCTAGATGGATTTGTGAAGGTGAAAGTTATCAAACCACAACATTCAAAATTCTCAAACAGCCAATAAAATTGTTTCTTAAAAGAAAAACAACAATAACAAACTGTATGAGGCAAAGCATGGAAATACATTCCAAATCATGCAATAGTGGCAATTATGTCTTAGGGAAAACCAATAATAGTCTAATTGAATTTAAGGTCTGCTTAGTCGGAGAGATTTTGTGCCTGGTACTGTAAAGCTATGGTCACCAACCATCAAGGAGAACCTACTATTGACACTTTTAAAAACTAGTATAATTTCCAACTGCATTAAAAGTATTTATCATATCATATAAATATGGCTCTCGAATCTCATCAAATAAGCTTCATTTTGCCATTACAGAAACTCACAACTGTTCACACACACACACACACACACACACACACACACACACACACACACACACACACACCAACTGAGGGTGGGCTGCCCAATACCAATTGATGGATCTACCACACTACCCCATACTTAAAGCTCAGGAAATGTCACAAAAGGGTCAGCAGAAGAAAATGAGCCAGAGAAGTAGGAAATCTGGATACATATGTTATCTTCTATATATAACATGGAAGCTACAACCAAAATAATCTGAAAACTACAGTCACCTAAACAAAATCTTCACACTACCACCAGTTGATGTGCCAACATAGATTGGGGGGGGGGTACCACAATTCCTATTCCTAGATAATTGCCTAGAGCTTCAGGCAATAAATGACTACTGAGAAATGGAGAATCAGTCTTCTTTAAGGGTAAGGCCCCAAATTGGTTATCAAATCCCAATCTGTTAGCCTTATATTCATATGTGCATGTATGCATTTATACACATATCTTTTCTTAATGGAGAGAAAACAGATCATAGGAGGAACTGGAGTGAGGAAAGGAAGAGGTGGGAATGCTGCAAATACAACACTCATGTATGAAATTATTATGAAAAGTGTGAGATATTAAAATACAATGAGAGCAAGTTATATACTCCTACCAGAGAAAGGTACACATTTAGCACTATTTAAACTTCAATAGTAATCTTACATTTTGTAATTCAATGGAATTCTAATGGAAAACATGAGAGAAGGTAAGACTGTGATAGAAATTTGAAAAGGAGGCAAGATTGTACCCCTACCAGATATTAAACTTCAAAGGAAGTACTTGAAAATGTAATTATGTGGTACTTATAAAATATGAAGAAATATATGGAAAAGAGTGGAAAAACTTTGGATATAATAAAAATATATGCAAAATAGTTTTCTAAAAGGGATAATAAAAATTAGTAAGTAGTGTTAAAGTAATTCAGAAAATAAAGGCTTAAGAGGCTTGCCTCATACAATATAATAATCAATCCAAGAAACTCAAAGAAATGCATGACATGATGACACATGTAAAAACTGGTAACATCCACTAAAATTTTTATGTAGCCAACTTTAAATATTATAGTAAAATCATAATTTAAGATTTACAAAATTTGAATAATACTCTACTTTAGAAGAAAATCTAAGTATCTAATAAGACAATAAATAAAAGTAATCCGTGCCAGGCGTTGGTGGTACACACCTTTAATCCCAGCACTCGGAAGGCAGAGGTAGGCAGATCTCTGTGAGTTTGAGGCAAGCCTGGTCTCCAGAGCAAGTGCCAGGATAGGCTCCAAAGCTACACAGAGAAACCCTGTCTTGAAAAACCAAAATAAATAAATAAATAAATAAATAAATAAATAAATAAATAGATAAATAAAAATAAAAGAAATCCAAATACCAAAACTATATAGACAAAAACCAACAGCAAGGAAATAAAAAAAATATTTCAGTGGATTCTGAGACTCTAATAACCTCTTAAAGTTAGGACTGTTAAAACATGTCATTGCCCAAGTTTAAGAAATTTATTATTTTATTTATCTCTAGTGATTTCATAAATTAATATAGCTAGCTCTTTTGGAAAATAGCATCTTAAGAATAATAATGATGTTTACATGTTGTGAGCCTATTTCAGAATCTAGAATTTCTCTTAATGACACCATTCAACAGAAACAAAATCTATGTTCAAAGCAGCTATGCATGATTACAAGGGCTAAACATGGGACAAATGTCCAAGATTGTAGGAAAAGATCAAATAAGTTAATACAGGAAAATATTAATGCAGCCAACAAAATAATGGCTATAAAACATGAAAAATGTCTACAACATAAGCAAGTAAATAGCTATATAAATCTGTGTATGCTTATATTTTATGTTCACAAGCAAGTAAAATGGATCACAGCCTAAGTACACTAAGTTAAATACATTTGCACTTGAAATGCAAAAGGTACTTGTAATAGGATTAGAGAAGGAGTATGGTTAGTTTTTGGTTTGTGTTTAAAACCATTGTTCAATCACAGGGACTGAGGTAACATGCACAGGGCCTGCAGGGGTTAGCACCAGGTTCTGTGTGTATATATTATGGCTTCCAGTTTAGTATTTTAAGGGTTTCTTGAGTATGCCAACAAGTGGGTCTCTGATTCTTGTGCCTTCTCTTGGGCTCTTTTCCTTCTGTTTATTTGTCTTTCTCAACTTCAATGTGACAGTTTTGTTTTATCTTATCATATTTCATTTTGTTGTATTTTATTACCTCTGAGAAGCCTGTTCTTTTCCAATGAGAGACAGAAAGGGAGTTGGGGAGGAGCCAGGAGGGGGGTGAATGAAAAATAAAATAAAATATAAAAAAGGAAAGATATGACTTCTGCTAGGTATGGTAGAGGAGAAACTATATTATAGATAAAAAGTGATCATAGTCAGAGAAAGAGACATCTTGGAGAGTCCAGAGTGAACATGACCCTGTGTCATGCCATGTAAGGAGAGTGGGGAGGTGAGAGCGGAGGGCCAAGAGACCAGGAGACCAAGAGGCCAGGAGAGCAAAGGTAGACCAAAAGGGACAGGTAACCAAAATGGCTGTATTATATAGGGAAGGACAGCTGGGGGACGGGAAACCCAGACTCTGGGCTGGAGATGTTTTGGGTTGGGAGTAGAACATGCCATTTATATCCTGTAACAGGTAGGAACTGAGGGACGCTTGGAGAACCTGGTGTCCAGGTCCACTTTTGTGGTGATATATTGTTTGTGATCTAATAAAACCACTGAAAATCAAAATGCACACTATGTTAGCCATAGAAATTGGGCAGTGATGGCACACACTTTTAATCCTAAGACTCGGGAACAGGGGCAGATGGATCTCTGTGAATCCAAGACCACCCAGGGCCACACAAGACTGAATCAGTCTAAGAGTAACAGAGCTCACACCTTTAATCCCATCACTAGAGAAGTATACAAGGAAGAAGTAAAGGGTCTAATATGAGATTCAGTTTCCAGAGATAGGGAAGACATGATCTCCATTTCAGCCTTGGTAGAAGAAAGAATACTGGCTGGCTGCTTTGCTTTTCTGATCTTCAGCTTGAGGCCCAATATTTGTCTCTGGGTTTTTACTATTCATGCTGCACACTTTGATAAATTAAATAGGCACCTCAGTTAGTCCATTTGTCCAGGGTTTGAGACATAACAGAGTAATAGGAGGGAAAACAATAATAAGGATATATTATATGAGAAAAAATATCTATTTTCAATAAAAGTAAGTTAGACACCAACTAAAAATCTAAGCAACAGAAGAGAGGCTACCTTAAATGCCCTCCTCTGATAATGACATTTATGACTAACTTATATGACATCCAATAGCCTTCATCCTGCAGCTGGTGGAAGTAGAAGCAAACACCCACAGCTAAACACTGAACTCAACTGGAATCCAGTTGCAGAGAAGGAGTGATGAGCAAAGGGGTCCAGACCAGGCTGGTGAAACCCCCAGAAACAGCTAGCTGACCTGAACAACCAGGAGCTCTTGGTCCCCAGACTGATAACTGGGAAACCAGCATGGGACTCATCAAGACCCCATGAATGTGGGTATCAGTGAGGAGGCCTAAAGTGGGAAATTACCAATACGGAGTCAGGTAGAAATATAAGGGCATTTAATAGGGAAAAGCCTTACTTACAGAGCGACCTAGCCAGCTGGCGTGGCAGCAGTCTGTACAGCAAACTTAAAGGCGAAAATGAAAGTGAAACCCAGCCACCTGAAACTCACTCTACTTCTCCCTGACCACACCCTTGTGGTCAGACACACCTGTAGCCAGCCTCTAACTAGGCGTGGCTACAGCTTCCCCTACAGAGGCCTCAGAAATCTATGGGGCCTCTTGTAGTAGATGAGTACTTATCTCTAGCATAGGAATGGACTTTGGGAGCACATTCCACATAGAGGGATACTCCATGAGCCTAGACAACCTAGCTTAGACCTAGGCCCTATCCCAAAGGATGTGACAGACTCTGAAGACCCCTTATAGAAAGCCTCACCCTCCCTGGGGAGAAGAAAGGGTATGGGATAGGTAGGGTATTTGTTGGGTGGGGCAGGGTAGGAGGGGAGGGAGAGGGAACTGGGATTGACATGTAAAACTATCTTGTTTCTAATTCAAATTAAAAAAATGGAGAAAAAAGGTTATATTCTTTATAAGTTTTATATCACTTCCAGTATAAATAAGTAAGGCAAGTCACACAGTTTAGTTATTTCTTTTGGCTTCAAGTGTATTCATTGTCAGGTATCTATAGTGCTTTTCTAATTTAGCCACATCAGAAGACCCAACATGACTGTAACTTTAAAGCTCTGCGGCCCATGGCTGTAGTCATCCTCCCTTCATTCGGCCAGTGTCTACTGAGCTGATACCCTGGCTGCTTTATAGATATAAAAGCAATGTATAATAAGGTGTTAGCCTGGATGATATAGGAAGTGTTGACATACAGGTATATATAGTGGTGACTTTTATAATGTACTAATACACAATACTAGAACTATGCTAAGTAAGTTTATATGCATGCAGTATTTGTATTTAATTCATTGTAAGAGGTACTATAAGACATCATGTGGAAATCCACAGAAACAGCTGACTTGAGTAAGTGGGAGCACACAGACTTAAGTCTGACAGCTGGGGAACCATCATAGGACCAAAACAGGCCACTGAACATGGGTGTCAGTTTGAAGGCCAGGACAATCTATGTATGGGGCCTCTGGCAGTGGAACCAGTATTTATCCCTTTGGAAGCCTATTCCCTATTGAGGGATACTCTCTCAGCCTAGATAAAGGGGCTAGACCATGCCCCAAATGATTTGACAGACTTATATGATCTCCTTGGGGAGTGGACGGGACGGGGGGGGGGGGTGTAGGATGGAGGATTGGTTGGGAGCATGGGAGAACAGGAGGGAGAGGTTAACCAAGGTTCTTATGTAAAGTAAGATTGTTTTTAATTTAAATTTTAAAAAGACACCATGTCTGAGTTACAAGGTTAAAAATTAACTAGGTTATAGGGGAAGACCACTTCAGGCACCCTCATCACTATTTCTAGGAGTCTTAGCTGGGGTCATCCTTGAGGATTCTTGGGAATTTCCCTAGCACCAAGTTTCTCCCTAACCCCATTCCCCAACTATGATCATAGAGTGTTTATCCAGTAACTGATGGAGCCAGATGTGGGAATCCACAGACAAGCACCAGGATGAACTCCAGGAATCCAGTCGGAGAGAGGAAGGGGGTAATATATGAACAAGGGGTAGAGGTCAAGATCATGATGGAAAAATCTACAGAGACAGCTGAACCAAGCTGGTGGAAACTCATGAACTCTAGACCAAAATCTGCAGAGCCTCCTAGGGATGGAACTAGGCCCTCTGTTTGCTGGAGAGAGTTTTGAAGCTTAGGCTATCTGAGGGGGCCCTGGCAGTAGGACCAAGATCTCTCCCTGGTGCATGACCTAGCTTGATGGAGCCCATTCCCTATGAAAGGATGCCACACTCAGACTTAACACAGTGGGGAGGGGCTTGACCCTGCCCCAACTTAATGTGCCAGACATTGTCATTCTCCATGGAAGCCCTTACCATGTGGAGGAGTGGATGAGGAATGGGCTTGGAGGGATGCAAGGAGGGGTGAGAGGTGAGGTGAAAGGGAGAACTTTACTTGGAATGTAAAATGAAATTTTAAAAACTCAACTAAGTAAAGAGTTGAAGAAGTGGAATTCTTTGTGTTGAAGGCATAAAGGAAAAGGATGATGCAGTCAGTGGAGAATCCTTGATTGTAAAAGGCAACAGCTTTCAGTTTATGTTCAAGTTTTGGTTCTAACACTTACAGTTTCTCACAGGTAAGGTTTAAATAATTATACTTACCTCTCAGACTGATGTAAGGATTAAATAAGATCAAGTGTGTAGAGGGACACTATGGTATCTGATTTCTGGCATTCCAACAAATGGAAGCTACTCAAGACACTTCAAGGTCTTTGTAGTTATCAGAATAAAAGATATAATGCAGGATGAAGTGAAAGACAAGAGACAATCAAATCATGAATGTTGCAGGACGTTTGATCACACTGTGAATATGTGTTGCTGTTTTACCTCACCTGCCTAAGTACCTTCTGATTGTTCCATAAAGAGCTAAATGGTCAATAGCTAAATGGTCAATAGCTAGCTGGGTGCAACTTCCATGCAAAGATAGGAACTTGGGTTAGAATATGATGAGGAGGGGGAATTTGCCAGCTAGGTGCAGAGGGAGTTGGACATAAAATACAGAGGAGAGGTAACAAGCCATGAGGAAGAAAATAGATTAACATAAATGGGTTAAATTAAGTTATAAGAGCTAGTTGGGAACAGGCCTAAACTAAGGCCAAACATTCATAACCAATAAGAAATCTCCCTGTCATTATTTGGGAATTGCCAGTCCAAAGAAAGTCAATTTAAGGAACTCCATTGTTCCAGGAGCTAGGAGATGTCCTGAAGTCTAAGGGGAAAAGGTGTGTAAAGCTTATGATTGCAAACGGCTCACAGGTTGTTAGGAATGCCAAAAATACAGTGCAGTTTGGTTAATGTTGCCTAATTGGAGTCTTAGCAAAATGAGACAAAACAAACTCCCTTAAAATCATAACAAAACAATCCAAAAAACATATCAAAAAATCCTACAATACCTATCAAGGCTACATTTCAAGACAATTCAGAATCTTCTCAAATATTAATTTCATGAAAATAAAATGTTGGGAGATAAATCAATATTAAGAAACTAATAAGACATGCCAATGAATAAATACAATGTATGGTCAGTGATTAGGTACTGATTCCCCCATCCAATTCTGGTTTTTAAAATGACAGGATTTTGAAAGAGGGAAGTGGTTCAAAAATAGTGTTAACTCTCACACCACTGTCAAATGTCACAGGCATACCAATGCCACTGCAACTCAGAAGAACCCTCCATATTCAGACACATATGGTAAAAACCCTAAATAAAATAGATCAATCAGGGTATCTACAATTTACAAATATTTTTCTATTTTATGCATGTGGATATTATATGCAGATGAATAGATGCAGACATGGGGCATATGCGGATATAGCAAATATTCAATAAAGTGAATTTAGGGAAAAGATATATTTTTATTGTTTGTTTTGTTTGATTTTTTGAGACAGTGTCTTTTTCAATTCGCTTTGGAGCTGAGTCCTCCTGCTTCTGCCTCCTCTCCCAAGTCCTAGTGTTATGGGCATGCACTATCATGCCCAATTTGAACTTTAATGTTTTTGTACTTTCTAGTAATTTATAGATTTTAATGTTCTAAGAAAACAGTTGGAGAAACAGAATGAGGCACATGTTGTGTTAGAAGTGAGTTCAAATAGTGTTACTCCAGTCCCAAGCACATATGGCTGTTCTTTGTTTTGTGAACCCTTTCTCATTTCCAGATTTTAGTTCATCCCATTGTCCAATGTCGTCTCCAAGCTTTCTTTTTTTTAAATTTTATTATCCAAAATGTCTAGAATTTTAATAATTGTTAGCAAAATTTTGTGTTAGGTAGGCATATTAGTCCATTGGAATACAGAAGCAAATACCATCGATGTTACAAGAGGAAAAGATGTGACTAGTTGTGGTGATTTGAGTAAGGATGTCTCCATAGGCTCATGTTTAAATATTTGGTTCTCAGTTAGTGAAACTATTGTAAAGCATTGTGAGGTATGGAGTCTGAGTGGCCTTATTTCAAAAGGCAATGCCAGGCCAAGTCTCTCTCCCTCAATTTTATGTATCATATGTAAGTTCTCAACTGCTTCTCCAGCTACCATGCATGCCTGCCTGCTTGTCCATCTGATACTACCCTCTCCACCATGACAATAATGGACTAGCCCTCTGAAACTGCAAGCAAGCCCCAGTTAAATGCTTTATTTTATAGATTGCCTTAGTCATGGTATTTCATCACAGCAATAAAATAGTAACTAAGACCCCAGTATAAGTAGTTTGTATCTATGAAAAAGATGTACTTAGACACACTGTTAGAGCAAGTTCATGAAGCACAACAAATCCATACATCTCAAATAGCAAGAAAACACTATTTTCAAATAGTTTTCAATAATAGTGTCTATTCTTAAATCTTGTCTACTGAGTAATTATTTGTCTCCTCAATACTGATTTTGTAAAAACTATTATCAGCTTCAATTATTATATTCCAGTATTCCTATAAATCAAGTAGTTTTATGGCTGAGAGTTTGCATATGTAAATACTTGTTTACAGCAGGCACTCTTCAAGACAGTAGAGATAGAGGAATGAACAAGCAACCATCTTGGAGCTGATTACATCCTAATGATCTCATTCATACTTTACTTATGATCTCATTCAGTCTCCAAGGTAACGCTGAAAGGGAGATTTGATGAGACTTCAAATCCTGACTAATCGTTTAGCTGGATCCCAACCATGTTTTTACAAGTTCCAAGGCACACACTTTTTCTCTTTTTCACTTTACTTCCTACTAACTCAGATTCACTGAAATCTGAGGAAATTGCAAGGTGATTTGATTAAGCAGGAACCTGATCAAGAGTACAGAGATTGTCTTTCTTAAAAATGAAACAAAAATCAGGATACATATTCTGTCCAAAGATATATGAGAGGCTGAGACATACCTTGCATAGTAAAATGCAAAAATTTCTTGTACTTAACAATACCAATAAATGTAGAATATTCAAAATCACAATTGCCCTGGGCGCTGTAGACACTGCCTGGGAACCCAAGCATCCTCTCTCTTCATGCAGTTGTTGGTGTCTCCTGACTGTGTTTGTTCT
Organism: Cricetulus griseus; assembly: GCF_003668045.3. NCBI lineage: Eukaryota > Metazoa > Chordata > Mammalia > Rodentia > Cricetidae > Cricetulus > Cricetulus griseus. The sequence goes on along the minus strand of NC_048595.1, from coordinate 106,326,399 downwards.
CTGTGCTCTTATCACTTTGATATGCTAAGAAGGTTTAAAATCAGCAGTGGCTGGATTGGGCTCAGCTAGTGTTCCAGATTTAAATTTTAGTTCATTAAAGAAGCACACAGCTCTCTGTAGTGGATTCAACAACAAAATTCCATATTCGGAAAAAGCCAAACAGATTCCTATAGTATCTTGATCTTTGACAAAGTAGAACAGTGCTGCAAGTGTGAGAACTGCTTAGTGGAAACAATAACCATGGAGAATGGAAATTTAAAGTGCTACTAGCAGCAACTAGAAGTCATGACTAGTTTATTATTCAATCATTTGAATGGCATTGTTTCTGCTTCAACACAAAATACATCACTCACAACTCATATAGGAGGTAGTGTCTACACTGGAGAACGTGAGGGCTTTAAGGAGCTAAAGAACACACCAAGAACTTTCAGTCTTACTGAAGAGCACACCATTCCCTAGGGATGCATCACAAAGGACCACATGTGGCCCAGCAGAAAGTCTTAAGTAAGTTCATGAATCTCTCTGGCATGTTCTTAAGACTATGGGCCATAGAAAAAGCCCTTAGCATCAGAGAGCAGGTGGGCTATGCATTTTCAAGGTGTGTTTTGGGTGGGGGAGTTGGCAGTAATTTTTCCTAGTTTCAAATTAAAGTTCACGGAAGCAAAGGATTTCCCAAATGAATCACATTCAGTAAGTGAGAGGAGGAACATCTCTTTCTCCAATATGTTTCCACCTATTTTTCCACATATGTTTCCATAATAAGTGGTCAGTGACCACTTATTTGCACATCTTATGTGAAAGTTATTTGAGCTTGCCACATCTATGGAATTGTCACTTATTATACATATGTACATATAAAACCATATATCCAGGACTGGTGAGATTGTTCAATGAGAAAAGGTGTCTAAGCCAAGACTTACAACCTGAGTGATTCCTATGACCCACATGGTAAAATGGCTGAAGTGACTCCTACAAATTGTCCTGTGACCTCCACACATGCACCACAACGTGCACATGCCTCTTCCACATACAATCCATGAATGTAATGTGAAAAGCTAATTCAACAGACATTCATTGAGCATCTACTGTGTCCTTTGACTATGCTAGATCATGGAGCTACAATGCCTACTAATACAGCCATGCTTCTAGTGCTCATGAAACTTACAATGCAGAAAGGAACACACAGAGGTAAACACAAAAAGACACACGAGCAGCTTACCTGAGAAGGGGAAATCAGTTACCATCCAAGTCATCGGAAGATCCCCATACTTTCACTTAGAGTCAGAAAGATTTAGCAGAACAAATGGTATCTATACAGAGTATGTGACAACTGTGCCAAGTCCTGAGAGTGGAAAGGAATTAGATAGTGGAAAAGCAGAGAATGTGCTCAGGCAGAAGGAAGAAAGCAGGCAGAGAGCTAGAGAGAGAATATGGAAGACTGTGGGCAAGAAAGACAGAGTCACAGAAGCAAACCCCAGAATTCTGAGCAGAAGTGTTATAAAGGACTGCAGAGTGAAGAGGATGCAATTAAATATAGCTTAATATAGCTTAATAAAAGCTTCTTAGTTAATCTCTATTTTATAAAAATGAATTGCATAGAAACTGAGTCTGGTAAAATTCTTAAATAATCCAAACTTTAAGGAGGCTAAACACTACCTAATGATGGCAAACGTGCTATTTTTTTTCCCTAAAATATCATAGACTGATGCAAGTCAGGTCATATTTAAAATCACTGTGCCCAACCTTATAGGCTATTACTTAAAAAGCCAAGTAATTCTCAGCCCTGCCTGCAAACACAACCATCTGAGTGGTTTTAAAATAGACTTGTACTTAGGCTCCAACCTGTGATTTTGTAGTCTGTATCAAGAAGTGGATACTAGCATTTATAAAGTAGCGTTAGAAAGAGTGCCAACAACCAGGTATTACATGTAGATAGAATTCTTCCTCCTTTGCTGTCGATGTGGCACACCATCGACTTGGTCACTGTTCTTCATGAATGCAAGCAGAAAGCAGATATGCAAGGATTACTAGGCTTATGGGACCTCAAAACCACACTTTTATATAAAAAATTCCCTATCAGAATCAAGTTTTGCTTGAATACACAGCTATAGAACACATATGAATGAGTTTTCAAAATATCCCTATAGCTTTGACTTAGCCACACTTAAGAGTCAAGTCCAAAATGAACTGTGTAACTGGCATTTCAGACTCAGGGAAACCAAGGCTGATCTGGAACCTGAACTCCCACACAGTGACCCTTTTTATTTGGGAAATATGATGTTCCTTGCACTGCTGGGCTTCTATGCACATGCTGTTTCTTCTTGCGGTAATACACCACCCAGCACTTTTCTGATAGGAACTGTAATCCATTTTTATCTTGACTTTCCTTCCTCCCTTCTCCCCAAGTTATGGAAGGACACAAGAATATGGGCTTGTATTCCTTTCAGTTTCTTTCCTACAATCATTATAAATAACAACTATTTATTATGTATAATTTAAAATCGTTTTTCCCTTCTAGATGTTAAGCCCTATTTTTCTTCTGATTAGCAAATATATCTATATACATATCTATATGTGTACATATATGTATTACATGCATATGCATATATAAACACATATGCATATATTTGCATATATGTATACCTTCACAGATTCTGAAGGTTTTCTGGGTTAGTGGGAGGAAGCTTTCCTGCTGACGTATGGAAAATCTTACAGGTGGGAAGTCCTACAAGGATAAAATATAAAGCAACTGTGAGATCCAGTGCACTGTGGGACATATCAGCACAGCAATTGAGCTCCCATTTGATGTTCTCTTTGAGGGTTGTCCCAGAAGACTAGACACATAAACAATGTAACCTCTGCTCTTGCTTCAGCTTTTTGAAAACATGGATAATCAAGCGAAAACTCTTCACTACCAGATATCAAACTGCTCAAGACCATGAAACACCTGAATTCTTAAATAAATGTATTTATTTTGCATCCTGTCCACAGTTTCTCCTCCCTCTTCTTTTCCCATTCTTTCCCCATCCCCCTTTTTCTCTGCCCCCCAGGTTTTAGTTTCTCCAAGCCTTACTTTCCATGAGTGTAAAATGGGCATACCAAGGTCACTTACTGTGTTGGGATAAGAATTAAGATGAACAAGAGAGCTAAAGTATTTTTCACAGTCTCGTAAATAGTACTACTGTTATCAATGGGACACTCCTAATCCAGTGGGAGTAAAGGAGGTGGCTCTAGAGTATGAAGGGCATTCTATCTTGCTGCCAGAAGGTGTTCAATTGTTGTGTCTGAATTTCCAGGGGAGAAAGCTTGATCAAGTCCTGATATTTATGCATTGCAAAAATGGATGAAAAAATGTAATCCATCCATAGATATTAGCTATGAGGAAATGGCTTCAGATTCAGATGTGGGGCTTAAGTACGTTCTGTATTCCCATGGGTGTGGTGAGTAGCCATGGGATTAGTGACTACCTTCTTTTTAGAAAGGTTCATGTTTTCTTCCTTTTGTTTTATTAGACTATTTCATTAATGACTAACACTTTCCACACAGAGGCACGTGTTCATTTAGTGTGTAGATAACATCATATCATGCTTTAACCTATGTGCACACATATATGAATTTTAATTTTTAATTGTAAGTTTTGAATAACAGCTATATTGACCTATAATTCACACCTAACACAGCACATGTCTTATTCAATTGTATTTTGCTTAGTCTTCCAGCTTTTTTCAGAGGGTTATACAGCTATCACTAGATTCTCATCAATCTCTCCAGATTATCTGTCCTCACTGACTGTCACTCCCATGCCCCCTTCACTAGTCCCCAGTCCTGCACAGCCACAAGCCTATTTTCTGTTTTCACACATTGCAGTAATCAGAACACTTCACTTGCTTACTATAATTTTATTACTGTACTTATTCCTTACTGTTTGCTGCAAAACTCTACACAGGTTCAGAATGATGCAACAGCATTGCTCTAACCAAAACGAAACAATTAGAAGCAAGACAGGAAGACTCCAGTTGTAGACTAGTTTCCATGACAATCCAGAAGTTTTAGGCCAAGGCCTAGAACAGCTTATATGCTCTTACATGTACAGATGGAGAAATAAAACATTGTCCTCTGCTAAAATTCCTTCGAGTTTCACACATGATTTTAAACACTTAATACCTTACAGAAACTTTTAATCCAGCCATTCTTTCATTCATATATTAGTTGAGTCATATAATATATGTCACACATTATGCAAATTTTATACAGCAATCCCGTGACAGAAAGTGGATCTATAATATAGATCTACTTTGAAGACGAGAATTCTGGAACTAATAGAAGTAAAGTGATTCTTCCCATGTCGAGCAACTCACACACTGAAGAAATAAAAGGGCTTTTCCCTGCATCGTGTCCACCCTCCATTAAGTTATATGTTCTGCTCTCAAACATCTCTATTCTCTTACAAAGACTATAGGAACTAACACGATTTGTACTCTGTAAGCCCCTGTTCCAAGCTCCCTGTGACTGCAGCTTAGATTTTTCTAGACAGCATCAAGCTGCCTCACTCTAATGGACAATGTGGTGCTGAGGAACAAAACCTCAGGTACAAAGCCGCCTCTCCAGATTTGCCCTTCCCCTGCCTGTCCCACACGCAAGAAGGGCTTAGCTGTGTGAGCACTAGACTTTATCCTTCTCTTCATTCACGCCTCAGTACACAGTACTCTCTCCTGGTTATTAAATCCCAGGAGGCTTGTTGCAAAATAGTAATAAAAAACCCGTAAAACAAAATAATCTGTGATCATTTTACAGAAAGAATCGCAAACTAGAAATTCAGTTGGAAGAGACAGAGAAATGAGAGGGAAAATGGGAATCTCAAAGTCAGACTCCAGGAGCAGCAGCTGCGGCAGAAAAACAGCAGAGAAATGTCTAATCACCTTACCAATCATTGTGGTCTCTTGCTGTGTTTAGTACAGTGTGTTTCAGGGTAGATTGCTGCTTTTCTAGCCCCGGTGTGCCTTCGGGTGGAAGGTACAGCATTTCCAAGAGGTTTGCACATTTAACCCGGGGCAGGAATCATCTTCTGCTGTAGGCAGGGCTGCCTACATGCAGGCTGGGTTTCTAGAGTGCATTGGCACTAGTCTTCTTTGAGGAGAAACAGGGCCAAGCCAGGCAGGACTGCATTGATGGATCAGCCAGGCTTGTCTTGGTACAGTAACCTAATAAACTCCAACTGTGAAAGGCACCACTGGTGCTGAGAAACCCGATTGTTCATAGTAACGGGACTCTCTCCAATGCGGTTGGTGAAAAATTCAAGTGGTCCTATCTGCTAGTAATATCCGGGGCACTACCTCATCCATTTAATTAACCCCTAGAGAGCAAGCCAAGGAACTGCTCTGATTACAAAATAATAGGTCCATCAGGCACAATTAGGACCCAAGTGAAACATGGCAGTTTGCATGAAAACGATTGAAGTAAACAATCCCAGGCCCTGAATGGAGTTCTCTTCCTAATTAACCCTTAGAGGGCTAATCTGTTTGCCTGAGTGAAAACCTAGCCTTTGCCAATTGGCATGCTGGAGAAATGATTTTTGCATCAGTTCTTGCTATGCCTGGCACTGGCAAGTGGAAATGACAATCCCCAAGGACTTACACTGAAGAACTTGAAAACACAAAGTCCAGTTAATGCATCAAAAAATGATTTGATGAGGCAGTAATAGATCATGGAGGGAGCCCTAAGACAAGGTAGAGAAGCCAGATCCTTGGGAGCTCAGAACTCCTGCATTGACAGATCGGAGCAAGATACTGATCTCCTTCCCTCCAGCTCCACATAGCCTTGGGAAAGCTGGTAGCCAGTAGGTCGCAGTTTAAGTTGTTGGTGCAGTTTGCTTTAAAACCGGGGTATGGAAAAAGCAAGCTGTTGAATTTTCTAGCCACAGACAATAGACAAGCACACACACACACACACACACACACACACACACACACACACACACACACACACACACACACACAAATACTCAAGTCATGTCTCAAAATGTTTCCTTATGTTTCCTGCTGAAACTGTATTTGCGTGTTCATTGCCTATCCCCAGCCACTAGAGAGTGCTTGGTGCAGAATAGGTGTTTCTAAAAATCAGTTTTTAATAAATATGAGTGATGTTAAAAACGAAAAGATATTGTGAGTGAGGGCCTACTAACAGCAGTGGTTATCTGGAAACATACTTACTCAGTAAAAAGGGCAATGGTATTAGGCTTGGTGGTTCTTGAGTTTAATCCTGGCACTAGGGAGATAGAGGCAAGCAGATCTTCTTTAGTCTAGTAATCTTATGTAGTCTATATAGTCTAGTTTGGTCTGCATAGTGAACTCTAAGCTACATAGTGAGACACTGTCTAAAAAGGGGGAACGATGGCTTCAATTTATATTTATGGTTGTGTTACTACCTAGTCACATTTATGATAATTTAACCTTTTATTACCTTTAACATGCACACACACACACACACACACACACACACACTATATATATATATATATATATATATATATATATATTCCAAAACATAGGTGTGTGTGTATATATGTATCTTCTGAAAGTCTAAAATATTCAGACCCAACATTTTGCTCACTAAAAGAGTGAAACATATTGATTAATGCTCAGTTTAAAGGTGTTCCAGGGGATGGAGGTTTATTTGCATTAGACACAGTGGGATGCTATGCTATAAACCAGTGTGCTAATCTTTAAATGGGGCTATTACTTTCTACCTTCACTTCCATACAAAGAGCTTAGCATTTTTAATTGATGATGGGTATCTAAGGAAAATTATGCAACAGTTTATATAATACAGAGTAATACTCAGTTGTTCACAGGTAAAGGAAACAATACTGCCTCACTTTTATTTATACCATGAATCTTACATGCACTTTAATAATGGTCCTGATGTATATCTTGACAACATATACAATAAAACATAGTTATTTTGTGTTTTTTTTCTGTAACTAAACAATCACATAGAGGATATGTGTTGTATAAGAACTCATCAGCCTGATTTGTTCAGAGCCCCAGAGTTTTCAGTGTTGGAGACCCATAGTCCACAACCTTAATTCACCTTATATGTAAGCCATGAAAACATACTATCAGTGCCACAGGGAGAACTGAGTCTCCATTTTGATTTTGATTGTCAGAAAAGTGACAATTATGTAAGCCAATGGAACCTACTGTTTGTGTGCCACAGGAAGAGCCTGAATTCTTCTCCATGATTTTAATTGTCAGATCAGCGGCAGAAATCACATGCATAATACATTTGATCAGCAGATGAGAGCTGGGCTTGGCAAATATCAGTGCTTGGCTTATTTTTCATTTGGGCAGATGAATACTAAATGCTGGCTTTCATCTGCCTACTTACCATGATTATTGAGATATCTATTGGGGCAGCAGCACAGCAATCCCAGTATGAGGCCATGAGCTCATGCTAAGAGGGAAAGGCTTCTCACCTGGGCTCCCTGTGATCCTGAAATTGTAGCATGACCTCAACTCCTCTGGGGCTTCCTAGGTAGAAACCTTAGCAGGGAGAATATTAATGCTCTTGAGGCCTGCAACAGCCCCTGGTCCACAGCAAGCTCAAGAGCCCTGGGCTTAGGTTTCTATTATTGAACTGACATCTTTAAATGATAAGATGGGGGGAAAGTAAAAGTTTGTACTCTCTTCTGGGGAGATAAAAATTTCCCCCTTTTCCCTGTGTCATTACTGAATGTTTAAAATATAGAAAGTACCTTTAAGAAACACATCTGGTCTCTGAATGCTCCATGCACTTTACATACCAGAGTCAGATAGGCTGTCAATATAATCTGAAGAATAATATGTTTTTCACATGTCTATGAGGCCATCAATGTCCTTGCTTGCTCTTCACATAATTCTTTAGAATAATGGTGCTTAGTGAAACAATTTCTTCTTAACTTCTACCATGTACCTAGTAACAGGCTATAGTGAAAAGCTCACTTCAAATTTTACACCTGATCACTATCCTTTCTCCTGAGACTTAGATACAGTCTAGCCCTCTCATCTCATTACCTGCTTAATAAGCACTATCTGTAGATGTGAAAGGAGTATGGCAGTTATTTTAGGCCAGTGCTCAAGTTTCAAAATATGAAGAATCGCTTACCTTTTTTGATGTTTACTAGCATGAAATAGTTGATACTCATGGTGCTTTAAAAAAATCATCATGGAAGATGAAATAACAATACAGTTGCCCTTTCAATCTCAAATAACAAGGGACTCATTACCAGTTAACAAGGGGTTTCATTTTAAATTGTACACTGAAGAAAGTTGCCAAAAAGAATGCTACATGTTTGACCAAGTTACAGGTCTTGGAAAGTTTCCTAAACTCTCATGTGTCATTTTTATTGGATTGAATACCATAAGGGAAATGGGGTCTCACTCAGAGGAAAACCTGCTATATTTGATCATCAGAAAATATGTGTATTCATGTGGTAGTGGAGAAAGTTTAAAACCCTGGCTAGTGTACCAGTGTTGAGAGTCCCTTGTACCAATGGTGTGTTCTGTGGCCATTCACATTTCACCTTGCCTCCACAGGATCTTTCCTGTAGAAGATGATTTGTTGGGTTGTTTAGTTGACTTAGAACAATTAATACTCTTGCTAAGTTCTAAGATGGCTATGGTTTCAAGTAAGAAAACCTTAGTAAGACATCTACTTTTAAGAGAGAGGGTACCACTTAAATAAAACTATTTGAAAGACTTATTTTAATTATGTGTGCCTGGGTTGCAGTTGTACACAGAAACCAGAGTTGCTGGGCACCCCTAGAGCTGGAGTTCCAGTTGTTTGTAAGCTATTCAATATGGGTTCTGGGAACTAAACTCAAGCCCTCTGGAAGAACAGTATATGCCATCTCTCCAACTTGTAATCCATGGGTTTTAATGGCCTGGTATTAACAAGGAGATCTTACATTTTATTGGCACTTAGTTATTTCAAAGTATCATCAACTGAACTCAACTTGATTGCCACATCAATGTTAGACACTAGATATACTGGGATCACCATTGTTCCTTTCTATAGGAGATGAGAAAGTGTTCGGAAGGTGAAGTGGCTTGGTTCAGGCAACATCTTGGGGCTGTAATCTCTTCATATGCACTTTAATTCTCCCTAATTATTTTCCTTAATTTAGAAGTAAATCTCATCTAAGGAACTCGATTCAGCAACTTTGGAATGTGATGATCTTAAAAACCAGTTAGTTTCCTGAATGGTCAATAGCTCTGACATATCTAAAGGATCTTTGCTCTCCTCTTTGATTTGCACCATTTTATGATTTGCTCCTATTTTATGAAAACACAGTTTTCCTATTCATTCATTCATTCATTCATTCATTCATTCATTCATTCATGTATCCATTCATGCACACATTTATGCTGTTTGTGCTAGCACAAATTACTTTAACAAAATATTATAGAGCAGGAAGTTTCAATAGGACACTGATATCTTCAGGTGGAGAGACAGCTCAATGGTAAGAGCACTGGCCGAGCAATCATGAGGACCAGAGTTTGGACCAGCACACATTATCAAGCCAGACAACTTTAAATGCCTGTAACTCTAGCTCTGAGGCATCCAATGCCTCGTTTCACATCTGTAGACATAAATGGGCATAAGCACATGTGCATATACTCACATACACATACACACAAATATAAACAAACAAGCAAATGAATGACAAACATCTTCTAAAAATTTACTTATTTTGCAAAGGTCTTGAGGCTGGGAAGTCCAAGCATTAAGTGTTGGCAAAACATGTCTTATTTAGAAGCCATTACCTTGTTATATACTCTGATGATCTGTTCTTCCCATGTACAGGGGAGAGAAGACAGCAAACTTTCTGCTCTCTCTCTCTCTCTCTCTCTCTCTCTCTCTCTCTCTCTCTCTCTCTCTTTGGGTGGTTTTTTGAGACAGGGTTTCTCTGGGTAGCTTTGGAGCCTATCCTGGCACTCTCTCTGGAGACCAGGCTGGCCTCAAACTCACAGAGATCCACCTGCCTCTGCCTCCCGAGTGCTGGGATTAAAGGCGTGTGCCACCAATGCCTGGCTCTGGTATCTCTTTTTGTAGGAGTTATCAATGTCCCAATGAAGACACATACTCATGATTTCATCAATCCTAACTACTTCTCAAAGGCCTCTTCTCCAAATATCACCATGGTGTGGCTTAGGGCTTTAGTATATGAATTTTTGGTCTATAAAATAGATTTATTCATTTAGTAACATTCATCACTTTTTTTCACTCAATGGTGAAAAAAAGGTTGACCTTCAAAACAATTTGGATTTTTCCTAGCAGGATTATTATTATTATTACTGGGTATGGTGACACACATCTGTAATCCCTACATGTGAGTAGTGGTAGCATTAGGATTTTAAATTCAAGGCTAGCTTTGGGCACATAATAAAACTATAAATAATTAATAAAATAAAAATAGATTTTTATATCCACCTCACATTATAGAAAGTCTCAGAGAGGCAAAGTCAAGTTTTGATCTGGACTTTTGGGTTCAAATCCATCTGTATGCAAGATACACATTTCTCAGTTAATAATTTGGTCATGCAAAACATTGGTAGAGAGTTTGTTTTATACTTCATGGTATACTTCCTGTGGATTCAGAAGTGAACAAAACTCCCAGAACAATATTGTCCCTTGGAAGCTCATATTCTTAACCATTTGTCCTTTAGAGGTACACAACCAGGAAAGGCAGATACACAAAACAAACCCATATAGTGGAAAGCAAACAGCAGAAAGTTGTCTGAGAAGAAAAGGCAATACAATTTAACAGGCTTCAAGAGATACACAGACTGGTTTTGATATAAAAGCTCACAAGTTTTAACCCATGGAAAAGTACTTCTCTTGAGTTTAGATAAAAAGTGAAATCAAAATGTTATGGAGAAAGGGAAGGGAAGTGTGGGTTTCATGGTAGTGCCAATCACAGTTCAATACTTACTGAAGTAACAGTGAGTAATTCTAAATATAGATGCAGTAGGAAGGTAAATCAGTGTGTGTGTGTGTGTGTGTGTGTGTGTGTGTGAGTGTGTGTGTGTGTGTGCTGTTGTATAAGACAGGTTGGTCACACTTTTAACCAAAAACAAACAAACAAGGACAATTCTCATTGTAGAGAAAGTATATTGACAAACCTTCCCATTTGCTTTTATTTCAGTAGGACTTGACCTAGTAACAGTTTCATATTCAACCCCTGGCTTTGAATTTGACATTCTTTCTGAATGTCTTTCTCAAAAATGGAATTTCAACTCTGAGAGTTTCTGGCTTTTCAATTTCACCAGATTTTCTGAATGAATAGCAATAGTTAATGCCCAGAGATCCTGAGGCTGAGCTTGTTGAGAAAGGAGAGACATCTGAGTCTGAGGTCTTCCTATTTCCACAGCATTCTGGATGCTTCATTGGGGATCCCATCGGTGGTGGTTGCTAAGTGATGGATTGTTTTAACTTCCAAATGGTCATATAAAAATGAAAGCTCTTCTAGAAATTGCTGGTGAGTGTGCATGTGCACTGCAGAAAGATGCAACAGAGCAGGTGCCCTGGGTGAAGCCATCTCAGACATATATGACAGTAAGGAAGAAGGTATGCTCATACAAGCTAACTTAGGTATCATTACCTGAATGTCTGAATTCTTAACCAGGATCACCCACATCACCTATACCTGGGAAAGTTCCCCCAGTCACTTAAGTTCATTTCTTTTATATAGTTTACTCTCAGCTATTTTATAATCACCACTAGATGTGTTTGTCCCGAACTCCCCTCAACGCTGGCCTAAAATGTTCTACAGAATGTATAGTCATGAATAAGAAATCACCTTGCTTTTTTTGGGGGGGGTTGATCCCTTATGTATGGTTACAAAACACTAGGATCCTTCCTTGACACTTTATCTGGATTTAAAAGTTTCACACGGTCTTTGCCAAAAACAACACATATACTAATTTTGTAAATATCCTATATTTTCATCTTAAATCTTGGGATAACTTATCAATTTACACATACAATAAGTCATGTTTCCATTCCCTATAAAACACACATTGCAAACTTTAATGACTTATATTAGAACAAATAAACAATGTGACAAACCTTATGACTAATTATTGTGTGGTGTTACGTGACCATGGACCATAAGAAATACTGTTTTTGAAAGTATATTGGAGAAGAGTTGTAGTTGTTTACATGTTTACACAGCCCCCCCTTTTTTTTACTATGGCCTGAGGCCTTTTTTATTTATAGGAGATCTTGAATCCCTTATCATGAGGTGCCAAGTAAATCCTGTTCTTATTGTAATGTCCAAAATTAAGCAAGGAGAGTCATGACTATAGCAGACTCAGTCATCCATTACAGACACTCCAACAGCCCATCTTATGAAATCAAGTAAGGGTGATGCTCACCTTCAGGTATTTATGGTGAACATTTAGAAATATGGAAGATGAATACTCCTGCTCTATTGAAGAGTTTTTGAAAATCAATTGCCATCACTCTTTTGGGTGGGAGATAGATGGTATAGTGGTTTGAATGTAATTGGTCCCCACAGGTTCATAGGGAGGGACACTTTAGAAAGTGTGGTGTTGTTGAAGTAGGAGTGACATTGCTAGAGGAAGTGTGTCTCAGTTCACTTCCTACTGTCTGAAGTTCAAGATGTAGAACTCTCAGCTCCTCTCCAGCACCATGTCTGCCTATATGCTGCTGTTTCCGCACCATGTTGATATTGGACCAAACCTCTGAAATTGTAAACCAGCCCCAATTAAATGTTTTCCTTTATGAAAATTGGCATGGTCATAGAGTCTTTTCATAGTAATAACACCCTATCTAAGGCAGGGGGTTTATTATCCTTGTGCTAGTTTTGAAGTAATGGCCTTAAACTTTCAACAACTACTGCCAACTAAGTATCCATAATATTTAGAGCACCTGTGTAACATAATATGGAATGGGTGGTGTCCCTTCTTATGTTCATTTAATGTCGCTGTGTACTTGGTTAACTTTTGAGCTGTTTGTACCTTTTCAACCTCTCAACCTCTCACCACTCTTAGTACTGATTCATTCTATCATATATATATATATATATATATATATATATATATATATATTGTGTGCATTTCTGCAGGGAATCTTTATCTTTTGCTGGCTTTTTCTAGATGATTTTATATGGACATGTGCACAGCACTCAAGCTAACTTTATCAAATCCCTACTTGCATCAAGAGCCCTAAAAAATACAGCTGGTTAGATAGTTGTATCTCCACTTCAGGTATAAGGAGTGTATCAACACTAGAAACATTGATACCTTGACCCAAATCAGGCACTAAAGGAGTGATTAAAAATTAGACATACATCCATGTACACATGAGTTTAAAGCTTTAGTTCTTTATGTACTTTGTCCTCTTCATTCTATCAGAAACACAAATGTAATTATAAAGACAAAAGTAGATGTAAAATACACTTGTGGGTTATCTTTTCTGTCCTAGGATGAGAATACAGATAATCAGAGAGTGTTCATTAAGAACGTGACTGCCTGGGTTGTTATCATTCATTTCTCAAGCATCTGAGCTCTATTACACATGATAGAAGTCTTCAGAAAATGTGCTTGTAATAGTCTTGTTCAAGTATAGGGTTTTTTTTTCTATTAGAACAAAATCTTACCTTCAGACATCTTCTTCCATTAAGCACTTAACTACAAATAGTCTCTTTTGTAATAACCCAGCACAAAGCATGAGTGATTCCAAATAGGTAGTGAAGGTACCGATTTACGTTTTTCCATTTGTGTGTTTTCTGGGAAGAGACAAGCATGGAGTCCTGATAACTAATGTCTTCAACACCACATGGACAGAGCCTGAAAACTCTACTCCTCACTCTGTATTCGGATACCTTCCCTTTTATGAAATGCAGACAGACATACATTTAACCTTCCTCCCTGGGGTTCTCTTAAGGAACGACATGCAGGGGAACATTAAATAAATAGAGTTTGAATTGGCTATCACAAGACATTCTCTATCTCTAAGTTTTTGGAGAAACTGAAAACCTCAGTATCCCCACCATATAGTTGGCCTGGAAGTGGCATCTCAACACAAATTGATTCTTGACTAAAAATTTGCCTAACTAGACTTCCTTTGGATAAATAATCACGTGTCTTTTGAGTAGGAGGACTTCAAGTCATTCCCACTTCTGGCTTGAGCTTTAAAACAATAACCACTTGGTAAATGAGGCAGAAATTCTCCTTCTGGGTTCTTTCTTTCTTTCTTTCTTTCTTTCTTTCTTTCTTTCTTTCTTTCTTTCTTTCTTTTTTCTTTCCTTTCTTCCTTTCTTTCTTTTGCTAGAAAGTGAGATAAGAACATCACAATTATATTTTACTAATGTTGCTTGTACTTTCACCAGTATAGCATATCCTAGATAGCCATTGAAATACTTTTGCCTAAAGGCCATGTTTGGACCATTTAAAGACATGAAAAGGCAAGGTTGTAGAGCATACCCGTGTTCATGTGGTTTCAATTGAAAACACACGATGCTATCTAGAGCCTGCCCTCCATTAGTTTCCATAATTTTTTCTGCTTTTCAGTGATAATATACTGGTGAGTTTAGTTATAGTTCTCTAACCTTGGCTCAATATCTTAATGATAGATCATGACATCTTCACTGGACACCTCTATTCTAGCCTTAGTTGCCTAGACCTCAACAACTAGATGCTGCTTCAACATACCTCACCTCCAGTCTTCTTTCTGATTGCCACTAGCTTCTCTTGAGGAAAGACTTAAGCATCTACATCAAAGCAGGTCAAGACCAGAACTCAAAAAAAGCAGGGACATGGAGGCAGAATCTGATGCAGAGGCCATGGAACAATGTTACTTACTGGTTGCTCTTCACAGCCTGCTCAGCCTATTTTTTCTTTTTTTATAGAACCCAGATCACCAGTGGCAGGATGGCCCCATCTATAGTGGACTGGGCCCTTCCCCATCAAGTAAGATAATACTTTAAAGGCTTGCCTATACACAATCTTATGAAGGTCATTTTTCTCAATTGGCGTTCCTGACTCTCAGGTGACTCTAGCCGGGGTCAAGTTGACATAAAATCATCCAGGATACCTGAGATAGTGAAAATTTACTGCATTCTTTGATAAGTTTGTTAAAAACAAAAACAGAAACAAAAAACAAGTGAGGGGAAGAGTGAGAGAAGCATATAAAGGACCTTTTTCTTGATGACAACCTCATGCTCACTCTCCAGCAGCATGGACTTTTCACAGTGGACTACTCTATTGCATCCTTAAAGGAACTGTGATGCAGCCTAAAC
The DNA here is from genome assembly GCF_003668045.3 of Cricetulus griseus. Lineage (NCBI taxonomy): Eukaryota > Metazoa > Chordata > Mammalia > Rodentia > Cricetidae > Cricetulus > Cricetulus griseus. The sequence continues at coordinate 106,311,095 of NC_048595.1, read as the reverse complement.
TCAAGAAAGCAATGTAGTTGTGATCTGTTTCCAACTTTCATGTGTTATTGATTAAGTGGTGGTAAAAAAAATCTATTTTTTGACATTTGCAGATTACCAAATAAAACAAATATGCCTTAAGAATATGTTGGTAATTTATTGGTAAAAAACACGTTTCCTTTATCCTTTCTTTGACCGATTCATCAATGTGAATGTGAAGGACAGGTTGCCAAGAGAAACACCTACACCATCGAGAGGCTACTGAAGCCTAGTGAATGTCAATTAGTCAGTCAATGGTGGTTCTCCCAAGATGGAAATGCAAGTAGGAAGGCAACTGGGAGAATCTTAGTGGATAACAAGTCTTATTGTTAGCAGTGGTTGAGGACCTAGGAGAACAGACTCAGCTCTGAAAGATGAACTGGGACAGTGTCTTCATTAAGCAAATAAATAACAATGGGGGAGGGGTTAGAGAAGTAGAGCGATAGCTCCAGGCTCCAAGGTACATGCTGCTGTTGCAGAGACCTACAGTCAGTAGTCAGCATCTACATAGTAGCCCCAATTCCAGAGGATCTAATGCTCTACCTGGCTGCCCCATTCACCTGCACATAGGTGGTACACAGACAAAAACTTAGAAACACACATACACACAGAGGATCTTTATGGGAAAACTTCACAAAACTAGACATTTCTAAGTGTAGTTTCAAAAGACAGTCTTATTTTTAAAACTATGTGAGCAGCTAGGAAAAAGAACAGTGATGATAAAAGCTGCCATGTAGCTCACAGGTAATTCCATACTTACCTTGCTCTATTTTGGAACAAGTACTCCAGTTTCTTCCACTAGTGTAATCACACGGTCAGAACTTATTTTAATTAAATTGATTTTTAGAAGGAAATAACAATGAAACCGTAAGTTGAATCTTAAAATTTGATGGCTCATAGTACTCATAGTACTCAAAAATAATTGTGATGTCTAAGAAAAGGAAGAATCCTGGTGAAGTGAAGCCCTTCAGATCCCCGATCCTCCTCTGAGTGATATTTTTATTAAGGGTTTTTTAAAGAATTTGTAGGTGACCAGAAACTGAAGTATATTATTATTCGTCATAAGAGAATCTTAGCTGCCAAGAAATATGAAACTTAATGAAGTTAATTAGAAAGTAACTCTTGTATGTAAGCACATCTTATTAGATACAATTTCATAGTTTATAAGATTAAAAATAACATGGTTTTAGAACACAATGTATTAAATATAAGTATCTACACTCAAAGGATGCCAGGAAAGACTTGGTCAGCATTGACTTGCCTAAAGGCACTGTAGTATATTTCTTATACGTTTCCATTACTCTCTTTTCCATTACTTTAAAAGATCTCATGCTGCCTCCTCATATAGACAATAATACTTTATTTTCACCATGATGGATGTTAACTAATGAAGGCTGAATTTCTAAGGGTTTTTTAAAGTGTCCTCTTCTCAATAAATATGTGCCCCACAGGTGATGGCATTCACTTCCAAGGCCTAAATGCATTTTCATGATGATAACTCTGAATTCACAGTTCTATCTGATCTTGCTATGTCAGGACTTTGAATCCCACATCCAGTAGGGTATCCTATCAGACAGCACATTTCCTTTTGAGCACAGGCTATTGAATTCTAACCTGCTTAGCCTTCCACTTACTCCTTTACAGTAGTGATTATCATTTTCAACTTAGTAGAAGAGAAACAGGTATCACTTTTGATATTTACACTTCCTTTATAACCTGCCCATCACCTAGACCCCCAGCTCCACCTCCAGATCAGCTCCTGATAACAGGGCAGTGATTATCTGCACTGCCAAATCATGTTGCAAGGCATCAAATCCCTGTGAGTTCAGAGGCTGCTTGACTCCCTGATTTCAGTAGTCCCTCCTGAAAGACATTTTCCAGAGCCAAACTAGCTTTCAAAGCATGCACGAGCTTTTCTCCTGTCCTATTTGTAGTTCTCTGATGGACACTGATTATAATGAAAGAGAATCTGATTTTCTACCCTGACACATGAGTTCTTAACTGACGTGGTCTGGTATAGTTGCTCCAGTTTCTTCTCTGTCTTTCACTTAGTCACTAGACACAGACCACAGTGTCTTTCCTCCTGGTTTTCAACAGTCAAAGTCATTCTTTCTCCAGAGATTGGATCTTCCTAGTCCTATGGCTTAAATTCACAGCATTTTCAATCTTTTATTTTTTAAAACATAAATTTGGGTTTTTTGGGAGGGGGAGGAACTTGTCATGGTGTAGAGAACACAAGAAATCTGACTTAGGTTGTCAAAGGCTCAAGGTCCCCTACAAAGCCATTTCACAGGACTGCATCCTCATGGATATATTTGTTTTTTTTTTTTTTGTAATGCTTCATGAATTTCCTTATTATCCTTTGTGCAGGGGGCCATAGTAATCTGATTGGTATCATTCCAATTTTAGGATATATCGGGGCAAAGTGAGTAGTAGGTCTTCATTTCCCCATAATTATTTTCTTCTTTTCATTTGTATTTTAGTGCCATGTTTCCTTCTCAATAAGGACTTCCTCCTGTCCAAGTTTCTAAGAGAGCTTTCTCCCTAACTATCTTCAAGGCAAGCATCATTCAATGCCAGTTATCTTTCTTGTTTCATTATTGATCCTCTTCCCTCAGAGTATACACAGTATTGAGATCCTATTTTAATCCATCAAGTTTAATGCAGATCATGGCATATGGGAGACAATATCTGTTGAATTATATATTATATAAATTAGTGATGAAAAATTTAGTGTAGATATGTAAATTCTAATGAGTATGTCATTAATCAAGAAAAATTACTGAGAGTAGGTATATTCAGTTTTAGTGAGATGAAACTATGAAGAGGGAACTAGACTTTTGGGTGTCTTTAACAGAGAGGAAACAGGATGGAGGACAATGTACAACCCTAAGCTGACAACATGTTACATTTCCATTTATCCAGGTTTTGACCTACTTTCCCAGATGAGTCACTAGATCAATACTATCAGGTATGTTTTCTCAATCTCAGCATTGCAGACATTTGTGGTTGTTGTAGGAACTGCTCCAGGCATTGTGGGAGATTTAATAGCATTCCTGGCTTCTAGTCACTAGATCCAATTGTTTATTCATTATGACAAGTGAAAATATTCCCCAACATCTCCAAATATCACCAGAGGGAAGGAGAAGTAAACTCATCTCTGGCTAAGATTTGTTACTCTAAGGTTCCTTCCACACTCAATTTCCTTCACATTTCGCTAATATATCAATTATATGGAAGCCCTCATTTTTAATGGCAAAATCTTCAAAAGGAAGTAAAAAGCAACTGTGACTTCCATGATGGTATGTGACAAGTAATGTTTATTTGAGCACAATTGTAAAATTTAAACTTTCAAAAAGAAGTTATTAAGTTACAATGAGTGTTAAAAGCCGGTCATATACAAAGGCCCAGAGACTGGATAGAGTCTGTGACTGTCAGCTCTGCCACATAACAGCTGTGTGACCTCAGCTGTGTTACCTAATGGAACTGATGATCAGTGTTTTCTTCTTTATGACAGGGAATGCAAACCCTGCATTTTAGAGGCCTCATAAGATTAAATGAAACAATGAGTGAAAATTGTGTAGCACAAAAGAGATTCTCTTTAGTGCTGATATTTTTTTAAACTGAACAGTTTGTGTCATACAAAAGTAGCTAATGATGATAAAGAATTACTCTATATTGAAAATCTTCAGGAGATAACCTTATGATACATGCCAGACAGACTCTGACAGGGGTCAAGTACCAATTAAGCTACTGCTTTCTGCTTACACAGTGGGCTTCTTGATCATAGGGACCTTCTTATCTAGGTCTTTAATCTTTATTCATGGCACTGACTTTCACACTCTTAACCTCCACTTTAATAATTTTATTTTTGAGGTTTACTTTGCTTCCTGAAATAGATTGGGCAATTCTCTGCCACCTTGGATTTTAAAGAACAAAGGCAGGAGAAAAAAAAACACAAAAGAATTTCGGACATTCGGGGTTCCATGGATCTTTGTCGCAGGGACAGATCAGGGCATGGTAGGATATTAACAGTATTCCTGTTCTCCTTCAGGAACCTTATTGAGACGGAGAAAGCATCAGGGATCACCTTCAAGTGTTGATTTCCAATGACCTCATTGCAATTTGGTAATGGAATCCTAAGTCCTGCTGGTACGGTCTGTTCACAAACTCAGTAGAAAAATCTTCAATGTCATTTTAAGGTGTCAGACTTTGAAATATGGCTATTGATTGTCTGCTTAGGGATGAAACCCCCAAGACCATCTCAACATGGACCCGAGTCACACCATAACCATAACAACTTTTCATTCCCACACAGAAGTGAATAGGGGCTCTGTGATACATCATGGGCATAACGTTTTGGAAAGACAGTAGACAAATGGACTGATGAATGATCTTCTGAAATCCTCAAACTATGTTTTCAAAGCCATGATCATTTAGTTTTCTCTGTATTATTTGATTTTAAAAAATATAATGGGAAATATCCCAGTTAAATATAGGGCCCAGTGCCATTCATCCTTCCCTAGCCCTCCTTCTATTCTTCTCTTACTCCCTAAATCACTTTTTTGCACTTGGGATATTTCTCTTAGTTTTCCCTTTCTCTGGATTGTCTGCCTTTTTATTGCCTTTCAGTCAGAAAACTCAGAGCCAACACTCTATATGTGACTTATGTTGAACAATAAGGCCTGTGTTTATGAGTTCAAATGGTCCCTCAGCATCATTTTTATGGCTTGTGGGTTGCTTTTTTGCTGCCTAGCCCCTAGTATACATTAGTGCAGTCACAGCACTGCTCTTGTCTTAGCAATAGCCTTTGGGATTGTTACTCTCTTTTTAAAATCAGGTCTAGGATTTCAAGCCTCACTTCTAGAGTAGTATTGCTTTCAATGCGAACCTCATGTGTGGCCAAATAGCCCATCTAAAACTAATTTCCAGGCTGGATATGGTTTTTGGAATATCAATGGGCAGTAGTCTAAGTGTTTGTCTAGGAAAACATTGTGGGGTATGTGGTCTCTGGCTGTGGACTCAACCTTCTTTGGGCTCTTATTGTTTCAAGGAATAATTTGTCCTCTCATTGCTATGCCACTCAGGACAGTGGGAACCTATCTTACCTTTGTTCTAAGGATGAAAACTCTTCATGAGTGGTCAGATAACAAGGAAGACAGTTCGTTTCCTCCTCATAATGTGTTAACTACTAAAAATTACCCTGTCTGAGTGGTATAGCTGTCAACCTGCTCATCCTCACACATCCCAGAAGGATAGGATCTTGTGAATTATACCTCCCAGGTACCCTTTAGCTTTACAATTCAAGAGTAGGTTTTGCATTGTGGAATGCAAATACAATGCTACAAACACAATGATTGGTGAGAAATTGCTAAGTGACATAAAATGTTCAATTTCTTTCTTTCTCAACTATGCATATTGATGCTACTTTAGGGTGCATAAATCAAGTCTAAACTTTTAAACTTGAAGAGGCCATCAGATATGTTTATTAATAAATGGTTGTTACTTTTTCTTAACAGTGTTAACCACAAAAATTGCAAAACCTAGGATTGACCCAGTATCAAATAAAAGTGAAGAAGGCGTAAAAAACATCTAAGAGGGCACACTTGTTTAGAAATTCATAGAAAAGAGTAATTGTACATTGTGTAACACATCAAGATTAGGAACCATCTTTAATTAACTGCTAGTGATTATACTGTCATCTTCCTGTATTATGCATATCTTCTTAGAACTTGTTGGGCCTAAGAGTACAATCTGCTGCTAAATTAATTAAAAGAAAACTGGAACATCCTGAAGGGAAGGAACTGGCTACACACAAAACCCTCCTGGAACATTTGCTATCTTAAAGAATGTGTTCCAGTCTGCTTTGTGGCTTAATATTGTTTCTCAGACATCATCTTGTTGATGTCAGCATCACCTTAAATAAGCTTTTCTCATTTTTCTTTTTAGTCATTTAGGTAACATTATATAGGGTGAGAAGTTTGTATTTATATATTTTGTAATGTATCTCTCTCTTTCTCTTTCTCTCTCTCTGTATGTGTAACAACAATTAAAGAAAAGAGGCCATGACTCAGGAAGGGCAAGTGTTATTCATGAGAGGAGTTGGAGGGAAGAAAGGGAATGGAAAAATGATGCAAATATATCATACTATCAAAATATTAAAAATTACCATTAAAACTAAAAAATAACAAAACTAGAAAGACATAAAATACATGAAAATAATTTAAAAGCATACACATGTTTTCTGTTTTCATGTTCTCGGGAGAGCCAAGAGCTGCACCCACACACGTGCTATTTAGTATCAGAATGCACTACACTAACTGTATTCATGATGTAGTTCTACTGCTACCTCCCTTCCCCACTCCACGTTTTCAGCTGCTTAGCCAAGTACGGTGAAAGCTTTTCTGTAGTCTCTAAGTTCATTCCATATAAAACAGCATCTCACTGACTTCCATTTCAAAACTTATGACATAACCATACCTTCCAGTATGCCACATTTAGCTTCATTTTTAAGAAGGGTAAAGCTTAATACCAATACTACTCATCCACAGAGTATGCTCCTTGAATAACAAGTAAGGCAAGTAAAGGGGCCAGATCCAACAGTTCAGATTTTGGTTCTGCTGTTTACTAGATTGAGAAAGGGACTTGTAACTATATTGGATACCTATTAGCATTTATGTAAAATGAGGATAATAGTAATTCCTCAATATTTAGAGAAAAAAGGTTAGTTCCCTCTCCCTCTAATAAAGGGGAAATAAATGGCACAAGTCCATTATTGAAGCTTGAAGCTTGAAGTCCATTTGTGTTCTAGGCAAGACACCACAGCTGCTTCTAGGACAAACACAGAGCCTGTCTGAGGCTGCATTGTTCCACTTCCTCCCAATCTACACTTCTGATTAAAGTAAAGATTAAGAAGCTTTCTCTTCCCATCCTCCTTACTCTACCTTAGAGCTCACTGACGATGTCTAAGCATGTCTCAGGCCCATGTCTTCTGGATATGGAGAAAACATACAAAGTGCCACACAGGGAAATCACTGAACTAGGGCTTTCAACATGGGATTGATGCCAAACATGAAGAATCAAAAGATGAAGAAGAATAACAGAAACTTTCCTTATGGACGGTGAACATTTTAATAATGTGGGGTCATTAGCGCAGTTGTGCTGTGTTGAGCTTATCCTTTACTACATACTAGACTCTGTGTATCTATTATGTTATATGCACCATGACATCAGTTCTTACCCTAGCCATATGAGGTAGTGCCACCACCAATTCTATCAGGTATAAATGATGCCAAGCAATGCTAAGGAACTCATTCCAAGTCACAGAGCTAGCTCCTAGAATAGGATTTAGACTCTGCCAGACAGACCTCAAGTACCTGATCCTGTATCTCCTTGCAGGTTACCCCAGTTCAGTAGACAGCAAAGCCTGGGCTCTGCCTCTTCAAGAATTCTTCCACTGGTTCCCTGGCTCTGCTGTCTTACAGATAGGAATGTGAGAAGCAATTTATATAGTGCATTTTCCTCCAGAATGAAGGGACTCATTTCCTTGTCACAGAGCTACAGACACCTCTGTGGAAAAAAAAAATATCCATGGTCATTACCAGGAGCATTAGTGACTGTCTCTGACAGGAAGCTACAGTTTCTTTGTTCTGATAATGACAAAGATGGGCATCTGGGTGAGGCTGACTATGACAGTTCAGAGTATCTTGCTTTGAGCCTGCTGACATCTTAGGGTCTCGAAACTCAAGTCATTTACAGCCTGTATTTAATGTGACAATTAGTGCATGGTAAGCATCCATTCAACATCAGTTTCCCTTTACTGTCACCTTTGCCAAAATTCTTAATATTTTCTAATTAAATATTAATGTCAGACACATTGTGGCACTTTTTCAACATTCAAGAAAGCTTTCTGTTTCTGAAAATGGCATTTTAAAAGCCTCAGCTTCATCTGAGAATGCAGCATGCTGCTAGCCTAAATAACCCCTAGCCATTAGAGTGCCATTTTCACCCTTAGCCAGGAGCATCAGTGTTGGCACACTCAGCTCTGAGGAAGCCCAGTCCACTAGCCATGATCAGTGAGTGGCTGAAACCATCTTTCCCAGAAGCTGCACGTTTCTAAATGCAGCAACCTCCAGCCATGTAGAGTTCTGGAAACCTAACTAGAGTCACTTTTTAAAATCATTCTTTTTATTTTAAAAGTCTTTTCTCATTTTACATACAAATCCCAGTTTTTTACTCCCTCCCCTCCTGCTGCTTCCCCTACCTTCCTTCCACACCACCCCTATCCCCTCCTCAGAGTAGAAGAGAGGGAGGGGCAATAATATGAGCCAAGGGATCAAGATCATTTTGGGGATACTCAGAGTCACTTTTTAGCAATTTGCAACGAGTGTGCATGCTTCAGGAAGGTCGGTCACTCTGTCAGGTCAACTGATACATTCTTAACAAATTTAGAATTTTCCAACCTGTTTTTCATCTGACAGTCAGATGGCCCAGCATGTGGTAGGGATGCAATAAATATGATTTCAACAAGGAGCTCTTTGAAAAAGTAAAAAAAAATAATAATAACAAGCATAAAACATTTCCCAAGGACAAGAATTCTTTTAATAAACCTTGGTATGGCAGATGCGACTTAATTAAGAAAGAAGGTGATCATTAGATGTGAACTTTTCTAGTGGAGGAAGAGTAAGTGAACTGAAATGCTAGATAAGATGTGGCAGTGTTAACTCCAAGCAAGGCAGTGCATCTATGTAGGGGTCCCAGTTTAGTAAGCTCTAGTATAATAGTCTATCTCTGTGTATTCTCCCATTATCCCAACGAGGCATCTCCAAATGAACAAATCCCCTAAATATGCTAAAAAGCAAACAAAGAAACAACAAAACCTCTCTAGGCACACATGGTGGTTTGAATGAGAATGCCTCCCACAGGCTCACATGTTTGCATACTTATTCCCTAGGAATTGTTTAGGAAGAATTAGGAGATGAGGCCTTGTTGGAGGAAGTTTGTCCCTGGCCCTCACCATGCCCAGTCTGCCTGCCTGCCTGCCTGTCTCTCTCTCTCTCACTCTCGTCTCTCTCTCTGCCTCTCTGTCTCTGTCTCTGTCTCTGTCTGTCTGTCTCTGTCTGTCTCTCTGTCTCTCTCTCTCCGTTTCTCTCTGTCTCTCTCGTCTCTGTCTCTCTGTCTGTCTCTCTTTCTCTCTCTCTCTCTCTCTCTCTCTCTCTCTCTCTCTCTCTCGTGTGTGTGTGTGTGTGTGTGTGTGTGTGTGTGTGTGTGTGTGTGTGTAAGCAAGCTCTTAGCTGCTGCTCCAGCACCACACCTACTTGCCATCATGCCCTCCACCTTGATGGTCATGGACTTACCCTCTGAAACTGTAATCAAGCCCCCAACTAAATGCTTTTCTCTTACACAATGACTTGGTCATGGTGTCTTCTCACAGCAATAGAACAGGAACTGAGACAATGCAACTCCTATGGTAATATGTTTAATAGAGCATATTAACATTTCATTCTGTATGTCTTAGGGAAATAGCCTCTGACATTACAAAAGAGCCATGTGTTCCATGACCAATGTGAAGGTTCCATATATGGGTTAGTGGGGTGTTAATGTTTTTCTTCAGAGTAGAACAAGCATTTACGAAGCTCAACATGAGAACTAGTGTTCCATTTTCATGTCTTTCATTAGCAGCATCAGTGATGAACTCATACTAAAAAGGATATTTCAGTATGAAACCCTAAAGGGTAATTTGAAGTTCTTAAGAGGGAGCAAGCAAAGTCATTCTCTCACTTAAGTTAAGGTTTCATGGAAATATAGCACATCCTTGGTGGTATCTTTATAGAAACAGGAGATGAGACATAGGTGCACACTAATTGCAGAACATCCACTTCGGAAGTAATTTCTTTGGAAGTAATTAGAAGTTAACTAGACATATATAAACTAATGATATGATATTTTAAAAATTTAATAACAATCTAATTAGGTCCTACAATTAAAAGTTTAACATTATGTCTGAACTCTAAAATATTGCAATCCAATCCATAATTAAATCTTATTTCTCTCAGAAGATAGAGCAGGAACTTCAGCATAACCCACTGAAACAAAACACATATCATTAGCATAAGATTATACAACCCAGAACAAGGCTTGTATTATTGCCATGCTCTTCTGTCTCTACAACATAATTAGTACTAGGCATAAGGGCAACCCTTGACTTGTTACTCAGTTAGCCAGGTATTGGTGAATATCGTCACAATGGGCTTAGAAACAGGAAGAGACAATTGAAAAGAGATGGAGTAAACTGGATACATAGTTTAAGAAATGGTTACAAACAGGCTTTATGAATCCTTCTGTTCATTTGTTCTAAACATATACACACACTTAAAAACAACAATATTCCATATTTTCTTGTCATAGTTTCTTAGTGTTGTAGGGTATATTTTGTAGCACTTAGCTCTTCTTCATGTAAACTAGTTAGTTATATTCTGTAGCACAGGTCCCTCTCTTTTTCATTGTATGGCATAGATGTGTTATATGTTGGGTATTGACCACTGTCAAGGCACATATGAACTGAAAAAAATCAAGAATTTTTAGTAGCATAAGGAACTTTTAGACTACCAATCACTGTCATCTACTGAAGATGTTGTATTAGTATTTTTTTTTGTTGCTATGTTGAAATACCATTATCAAAGCAACTTATCAAAAGATGGGTTTATTTGGGCCTAGATTCCAGAGGGATGAGTCCCTTATGGTTGGTTGCTTAGCAGCAAGTGACAGGCATGGCAATAGGATTAGGAACGTGAGAGCGCTCATCTTTAGACTCAACCATGAAGCACAGAGAGGAGTGGAAGTGGCAAGAGACTTTTCACTCTACCAACTTCCTCCAGCAAAGTCTCACTTCCTGAATCTCCCCAAATTGCATAACCAAATGGGGGTCTGCATTCAGATCTGAGTCCATGGAGGTCATTATCATTCAAACTACTACAGCTGTGGAGGCTAGAGTGCACAAGCAGGTAGGAATGTTATATGGGATATGGGGAATGAAGTGAACAATCACCCATCTTTTCAGGATCAGTAGAACATTTGTAATGTAGAAATGTTTTGGTAATGGGATGGTGGTATGATGGGCAGTGTCTTTTCTGCTGTGATAAAAATATTCCAAAAACAGCAACAGAAGGGAAAATGGGTATATTTTGATTTACAGTTCCAGAAAGGAATGACAGGGACATGGTGGTAGCAGCATGAGGCCAGCTCATCACACTGCATCAGCTTATGGGACCAGAGAGAAACTAGGGAATGAGGCCAGACTGTAAACTCTCAAACCTGCCTGTCACCTACTTCCTCCAGTAAGCCTCCACCTGAAGGTTCCATAATCCCCCAAATTGTGCCACAAGCTTGGGACAACGTACTCAAACCCATCAACACATGGAGGTCATTTTTCATTCAAATTGTTACAGGAGGAAAGAATGATTGTGTCTGTATTATAAACAGTAGAAGGAAATATATACCTTTGCAAGTTAAAGCTTGTTGATTGTCTTTGAAACATATTTCATGCTACTAGAAATGAACATAAGCCCCAGGTCTCATTGACTTTGAATTCAATGTATTATCTTCTAACCACAGGAAAACAAACAAACAAACAAACAAACAAAACCCCCCAAACAAAGGTAGGACCAAAACAGAAAAACTTGCATTACTAGTTAAACTAACAGAATTGCCAGAGGCCTCTCAATGTCCTTACAGTTGAGCCTTTTTATCATGTCATTTTTATGCAAATGCATTAACTCCTAGTGTATGTCCTGGGACTAAGAATGTTAGTAAGAAAAGCAACAAGCAATTACTTTTAACCTGATATTTGAATGGTAAAGTGAAATATAAGAAGCAAAAAATACTTTATTTAAATTTTTTTGGTATCTTCACCTCTCCTAGTATGCAAAGTATAAAAAGAACTACAAGTATAGTTCATTCTATGAGCGAGGTTAAAATATCATACAGATAAAAATAGAGTAATCCTTACATGTGATGGGGGTTGCCCTTCTGTATATATGCTTCTCTTATTGGTTAATGAATAAAATACTATTCAGCCAATAAGGTAGGAAGAGAGGTGGGGCTAGGAGATGAGGAGAATTCTGAGAAATGTAGCCAGATACAGTCACCATGTGAGCTGCCAAAGGAGTTAGAGGTCCAGACCCTTCTGTGGTAAGATAAGACCATGTGGAAATACTTAGATTAATAGAAATGGGTTAATAATTAAGACAGAGCTAGTCAATAAGAGGCCCAAGGCACCAGCCAACAGTTTCATAATTAATATAGCATCCAAGTGTTTATTTGGGGCTCAAGGGCTGTGGGACCAGCTGGGACAAGAGAAAAGAACCTCTTGATACACACATGCTTGATGATTTACTACTTGTTATATTCTGCCAACCGTATTATCCAGGCCTGTCTATGGTCATTACCAACCCCTTACATAGAAAGAACCAAAGTGGAAGCACCTCTGTGGCAATTGCCAATATCATTACCTTCATGATCTCTGTTGCTTCTCATCCTCCACATTGACCTGCATTGTTCCATTGTCTATACTAAGCCAATCCTATAAACTGCTTTCATACATGAATTCTCAGGATTCATATCTGCCCTGAGATTAAGGTTACCTTAGGATGTTGTTTCTTTTAACTTAATGTTTGGGTTTTCTGTCTCTTTATACCCATGAACATTACATTTCATAGTATATTTGAGAAAACATTGCATAAGTCAATGTAAGGACTACTGAGGATGTATGGTTGGAGGTTTCCCTTCCTCAATCATAGTTTCTTTCTTATTTTTCAATCATAAGGAAACAATATACTCACAAGAATTTCTTTAAAGGAGGAATAAAGAGAAGTTATGAGAAGCATTACAGACCCAAAGCCATGAGACAAGGAGAGAAGGCAATGTCATGAAGCTAGTGCTGCCTATGACTTGATGCCTAGTCCAGTTCAATACCCATATTGCCATCTTTCCCTCCTGGGCTTCTACTCTCTACAGTTAGACCTTGACTGTGCTATTGATTCAGTGCTCACTCTGGATCAAAATGTGGTGCTATGCTTTTTGGTCTTTGATTAATTAGTTCTAAATTTGCTAAAATGCTATGTATTTCTAGCAAATATTAATCTACAAAACTGAAGGCAGATGGTACTTCAAAATAAACTATATACATGATTTTAAATAGGTCACTCCAAGGCTATTGCTAGAGGGGAAAAATGACTTCTAATTGCTTTCTACTGTAAATGTTGCACAGTCTAATACCTCATAGTGTGAAAAGTAAATTAGAACAACTTTTCATTGACAAAGATTAAACTTTTTCATCATTCTTAAATTCCTGGGGATTTCCCCCACTGATTCTATGTGTTTTAAGCTTTTCAATTAAATCTCCTGGGTAGTGGTTACAAGAACGCCCACTGACAAGGGAATATTGCTATCTGAAAAAAAAGAAAAGAAAACTTCCCTCTTTCAGTAGCTATTTGTCTAGGTTTTTCCTGTACAGGCTGGATCTCTTAGTATTGGTACCTTTTCAGCACTCACTGCTAGAAGCCACATGCAGGCTATATTATCCTGCCATGAGAATTGAACTAATAATAAATTTAGTTTTAGAAGGGAAAGTTTGTGAGAAGTCAGGAAGTAAAAAACAGTCAACCTTGATAACTAGCTTGTTTTCCCTGGGATAATTTATTTTGACATTTGGGCATATGCACCAGGAATAAAAACCCTAGTGAACATGCCACTGTAGACTGGTATGACAAATAGAAGCTCCTGCTTTCCAATTTTCCATCAGCTTTGCCTCCAGTTCACCTTAATCCTTCCCACTGAGGGTTTTGAATGCTTTCATGGGTTGCCACAGAGGCCTTGCCAGCATCATAACTGTTCTGCTCTGTCCCTGGGCTGGACCAGCCAATTAAAATCAGCTTAGGGAAATCCTGGGAAGGGATGCATTTTTTCTATAAAATATTTCTGGTGGGGTTTAGGGAAAAGACAGCTTTCAATTTTAAACAGTATATACGCTTGAATGATAGATCAAAACAGCCATCAGGGACACTGGTGGCTTGGATGGTTGTTGTGGAAATAACATAATATTTTAAATCCAAGCATTAAAACTGATTGAAAAACGCATGGCAGAGAAGGGTGTCCCTTGCTGGCAGGAATGAAGCAGAAGGAGAATTCATTTATGAGATCTTTATTTCCTAAAACTGAAACTTGCCTGAAGCAAGAGAACCTTTGCTAGATGTTACAGATAGGCAGAGAGGGCAAACAGGTCAGCAATTTTATTTTAAATATGCTGTATGTGTTTAATTGGTTTCATAACAAATATTTGGTTGGAGATTGTATCTGGGAAGGCAACAGAATTGTTGATTGTTGATTCTTTGTGTGTGTGTGTGTGTGTGTGTGTGTGTGTAACTGAGTAGCATGAAGATTAGTTCAATTCAGAATTGATAGACACAAAGCCCATGGCCTCAGCGATAAACTGGATATTCTGAGTTGACAGAGGTATACAACCTGATTCCTTTTATCACTCATAAACCCAGAAAAATGTTAAAAAGACTATTTCCAAGTGTTTACCCACCATAATTTAAGTTGAGTATGTCTGCTTAAAAACAGAACACAGGATAATGACCAGACATACTGCTACAAAATGTGGAGATAAGTTAGCATTTAACCATGGAAGTGAGTTTGGGGCAAGGAATTGTAGGACTGGCATATTTCAGAGGATTTTTTTTCTGGAATTGGTTTGAGCATCTAAGCTGGTCTGTGAATTCTGGAGGATCCACAGAATATTCCTCATGTCTGGCTTTACAACTTTCTCCAATATCCTTGATTTAAAATATGCTTGTATATAGGCAATTATCATTTTCCCAAATTTATATTAGCCCTAATATCAAGAATAATATTAGTATGTATTTCTGTCATCCCAAGGAATTTGAAGGTATTTGTTACCCATATAGGTGAAACCTATTATTCTTTAAATTTCTGTGGAAGATTGAGAGGATAAATTTAAAAGTATAGTAAAAAGGACCCTGGAACCCTGACTTTGTTGAGATTGCTGGGCTATTCCGGCCCACACAGAGTGCAGAGAGTGCAGAGGTGAGCTGCTTTAGCCCCTGCCTTGGGCCCAACTTCTGCCTGTCCACTCTGGGAACTCCTGCCCAAGGGTCTAAGACAGGACAACTTGACACCTGAGGACCAAGCAACCCAGAGTCTGCTGACATCTCTGTGCCAGTCCTGCTCTCACCAACCTGGAGAGCGAGTGCCTCAGACCTGCCTGCACCCACCTTGAGACCCATAAGAGTATCGGAGCCAATTGCACACACCTGAAGAAAACACTGGACCCATACACACCAGGAAAGGAAGTGACACCACCTGTACCCACTGGAAGAAGAGATGGGAAGATGACATTATAAGAACACATTCAACAACAGGAAAACCAATAAGACACCACCAGAGTCTAGGGACTCTACACCAGCAAGACATGAACATCCCAACACAGAAGAAGCAGAAGAGAGCAACCTTAAAAACAACTTCATGCAGATGATAGATAACCTAAGAGAGGAAATCAGAAAATCCTTCAGAGAAATGGAAGAAAAGATGGACAAAAAGATGCAAGAAATCAAGGAAAGCCAAAAAAAAAAAAAGCCAAGAAAATACAATTAAACAGCTGAAGGAAACAGTTCAGGACCTGAAAACTGAATTAGAGACAATAAAGAAAACACAAACGGAGGGAATGCTGGAAGTGGAAAAGCTGAGTAAACAATCAGGAACCACAGATGCAAGCATAACCAACAGAACACAAGAGATGGAAGACAGAATCTCAGACCCTGAAGATAAACTAGAGGAAATAAACTCATCAAGCAAAGAAAACCTGAAGTCCAACAAATCCATAACACAAAATATCCAGGAAATATGGGACATCGTGAAAAGACCAAACCTAAGGATAATAGAAGAAGGTGAAGAAACCCAACTCAAAGGTGCAGAAAACATACTCAACAAAATCATAGAAGAAAACTTTCCCAACCTAAAGAAAGGCATGCCAATGAAAGTAAAATAAGCCTGCAGAACGCCAAATAGACCACAAAAGAAAGTCCCCTCATCACATAATAATTAAAACATCAAATGTACAGAATAAAGGAAAAATATTAAGAGCAGCAAGGGAAAAAGGCCAAGTAACATATAAAGGCAAACCTATCAGAATTACACCAGACTTCTCCATGGAAATTCTGAAAGCCAGAAGGACCTGGATAGATATTCTACCAACTCTGAGAGAACAGGGACCCTAGCCCAGACTACTATATCTAGCAAAGCTTTCAATCATTATAAATGGAGAAAAACAAGATATTCCATGACAAAACCAGATTTAAACAAGATGTAACCACTAATCCATCCCTACATAAAGTACTGGAAGGAAAACTCCAACCTAAGGACGTACACATAAATCACATAAACCTAGGCAATAGATAATCCCACTCTACAAAAACACAAAATAAAAGGCAGAGTAAATCCACATACAATACCAGTACCAACAACAAATCAAAAACAAACAAGAATAAACACTCACTGGACCTTAATTTCCTTTAATATTAATGGTCTTAACTCACCTATAAAATGATACAGGCTAACAGATTGGATTCGAAGACAGAATCCATCCTTCTGCTGCTTACAAGAAACACACCTTGAATTCAAAGACAGACATTACCTCAGAGTAAAGGGTTGGGATAAGATATTCCAATCAAATGGACCCAAGAAACGAGCTGGGGTAGCTATCCTTGTATCTAACAAGTTAAACTTCAAACTAAAATCAATCAAAAGAGAAATCAATCACAGGAAAAATCCATCAGAAAGAAGTCTCAATTCTAAACATCTATGCCCCAAATACAAAGGCACCAACATTCATAAAAGAAACATTATTAAAACTCAATTCACAAATAAGGCCTCACGCAGTTATAGTGGGAGACTTCAACACCCCACTCTCACCACTGGACAGGGCCACCAGACAGAAACTTAACAAAGAGACAAAGAAACTCACAGAATTAATGACCCAATTGGGATTAACAGATATTTATAGAACTTTCTATCCAAACACAAAAGAATATACCTTCTTTTCAGCATCACATGGAACCTTCTCAAAAATCGACCACATACTCAGCAACATAGCAAACCTCAACAGGTACAAAAAAATTGGTGTCTTATCAGACCACCATGCTTTAAAGTTAGAAATCAACAACAAAACAAAGTGCAGAAAACCTACCAACTAATGGAAATTGAACAGCATGCAATTGCAACATTCCTGGGTCAAGGAAGAAATAAAGAAATTAAAGACTTCTTAGAATTCAATGAAAATGTAGACACAACATAGACAAACTTATGGGACAGCCCACAGACTGGAAAGATATTCACCAACCCCACATCTGACAGAGGGCTGATCTCCAAAATATACAAACAACTCAAGAAACTATTCATGAAAACACCAAACAATTCAATTAAAAAGTGGGGTACAGAACTAAATAGACAATTCTCAATAGAGGAATCTAAAATGGCTGAAAGACACAAAAGAAAGTGTTCAACATCCTTAACCATCAGGGAAATGTAAATCAAAACAACTCTGAGATACCCTCTTACTCCTGTCAGAATGGCCAAAATAAAAAACACCAATGACAGTTCATGCTAGAGAGGATGTGGAGAAAGGGGAACACTTCTCCACTGCTGGTGGGAGTTCCAACTTGTACAGCCACTTTGGAAATCAGTATGGCGACTCCTCAAGAAAATGGGAATGAGTCTACCACAAGATCCAGCAATTCCACTCTTAGGCATATACCCAAAAGAAGCACATTCATACAACAAGGACATCTGTTTAAAGATGTTCATAGCAGCACTGTTTGTAATAGCCAGAAACTGGAAGCAGCCTGGATGCCTGTCAAATGAAGAATGGATAAAGAAAATGTGGTACATTTACACAATAGAGTACTACTGAGCAGAAAAAAAAAGCCAATGGAATCTTGAAATTTGCAGGAAAATGGATGTAACTAGGAGAAACCATTCTGAGCGAGGTAACCCAATCGCAAAAAGGCAAACATGCTATGTATTCACTCATATGTGGATTTTTGATGTAGAGTAAAGGATTACCAGCCTACATTCCACACTGCCAAAGAACTAATAAACAAGGAGGACCCTAAGAAAGACATACATGGTCCCCTGGAGAAGGGGAAAAGGTCAAGATCTCTTGAGCAAATTGGGAGCATGGGAAGTGGGGGGAGGGAGCTAGGAGAATGAAAAGGGGAGAAGAGGAGGGATGCAGAGGACATGAGGGAGCAGAAAGGTTGAGTCAGGAAGAATAAGTCATAACAAGAATGGAGATATAATAGAGGGAGACATTTTAGGTTTACAGAAAAATCAGGCACTAGAGAAATGTCTGGAGATCTACAAAGATGACACCAGCTAACAATCTAAGCAACAGAAGAGAGGCTACCTTAAATGACCTCCCCTGATAATGAGATTGATGACTAACTTATATGCCATCTGATAGCCTTCATCCAGCAGCTGGTGGAAGTAGAAGCAGATACCCAAAACTAATCACCGAACTGAACTGGAATCCAAATTCAGAGAAGATGAGTGAAGAGCATAGGGTCCAGACCAGGCTGGTGAAACCCACAGGAACAGCTGACCTGAACATCGGGGAACTCTTGCTCCCCAGACTGGTAGCTGGAATACCAGCATGAGACTGATCCAGACCCCAAGAATATGGGTTTCTGTGATGAAACCCCAGAAATCTACGGGACCCTCTGTAGAAGTTCAGTACTTATCCCTAACATAGGTGTGGACTTTGGGAGCCCTTTCCATATAGAGGAATACTCCCTAATCCAAGACACACGGGGGTGGGCCTAGGCCCTATTTCAAAGGATACGATAGACTCTTATGACACCCTATGGAAGGCCTCACCATCCAGGGGGAGCAGAAAGGATATGTGATAGATGGGGTTTTAGTTGGGGGGGTGGTACAGGAGGACGGGTGGGAGAAGGGAACTGGGATTTTCATGTAATACAATCCTGTTTCTAATTCAAATAAAAAAGTATAGTAAAGAGAAATGTACTTTCATTTTCATTTACATTTATTACAGTGGGTTATAAAAATTGTCACAACTCTTTGGATTTCTTCTCATCAATTAGTAGAGTATAGACAATTTATCTGATTGCATCTATACCCTCAGAACTCTTGGAATTAAGAATTGGAGGATTAGTAGGTAGCCTTGGATACATGACAAGACTCTATTAAAAAAAAGCTAAGAGTAGGAATGAGTATATGGGTGGTGTGAACCTATTTATCTGTCTCTTTAATCGACTTGGCTGTGGCTTCTTTAGACAATGGCATGTGCATTATTCTTTGTAAGTTTCCGATCTGGGCAGTCTGCTTCACCTGATAGCTTACAGACTCTGAGCTGCCCTGTGAACCAGCCCACATTTGTTTTCTGGATGATGACACAATGCTGCTTGCATTGGTCCCATTATAACAACCAGCTATATCAAGGAGCAGAGTTGCCAAACAAATGATCACCTGACCTCAGATGCATGAGTAAGCTCAGTGACGCTCAGCAGAAGAACCATTAACTGAGGCAAATGAAGATGACTGTATAATAAACAATTGCTGTTTCAATCCAGGGTGTGTGCTTCCATGTTATACTATGAAAAACTGATTGATAGATACAAAGAGAGAGTTAAAATGAGAAAGCTATTACTGCTATAGTGCAATGTTATGGTTTGGGTATGAAGGGTTACAGGAGAGGTTTATGTATTGAAAGTCTGTTTCCCAGTTGATGGCACTATTGAGAGGAGACCTTTATCACTGGATTAACCTACTAGTGTGCTCATAGCTGAATAGGACTTTAGGAAGTGCATCACTGGGAGGCCATCTTTGGAGGGTTTATATTGTCCCTATACTCTTCTTCCCTTCTCTGGTCATCTCTTCTCCCTCTGTTACTCTCTGCATTCCTTCCTTTCATTTTCTTTCTCTTCTTACGTTGCCAACTGCGATAAAATTTCTATTCTGTTATACTCTCCCTTCAGTCACAGTCTTCCTTGCCACAGAGCCATGACAATCATTCCAAGTGACCATGGATAGAAGCCTTTCAAAATTTGGATGAAAATCAATAGTTTACTTATTTCCATGTTTGAAATTGTAGTATAATTCTAGAAGTTTTGTTCTTTTCCTCCATCAAAGCCATCCACAATCTTCTCTCTCTCATTCAAATTCATGGCCTCTTTTTTATTGTTACTGCATGCATATATACACATGTACATACATGTATATTCATACTCAGTCTGTACCATATGTGTTATAGATCTGACAGCTTGGTACCACAGAAAAACACAAATTTATCAAAACACAGATTTGTGGAGTCCAGTCCCAATGGATGCACCTGTCAAACATTCTTGTACCTAAGGGTCAGGAGACATTATAGATTGGGGATAGAAAGATTCTAAGAGCCAGAGAATTGGGGAGTTTGTTTTGAGATTGTTGCTTCTAGTAATATTAGAAGCTATACCCATAGTTTCACCAAAATGGTTACCCCAAAATGTGAGCTGAACAAGGATGTAAACAATGGAAAAGCCAAAATGGATGGGAACAGTCCATGAAGCCCCAACTCTACATGAAGAACCATAGGCAACTAAGGAAGGCTGGAAACAGAAAAGGTGGTCTTCCTCAAAGAAGAATACACCAAAAGAAACTTTTCTTTAAGTTTATTTGCTTGCTATTTTGTCACAGTGATGAAAAAGGACTAACAAAAGTAGGAATTTTCTACTTTAACTCTCTTGAATATGCAAAGTGTTGAAGATGTAGATGATGACAAATACAAGGTATGCCCACCCCATATATACATGCAAATGCATGTATGAATAAGAGATTTTTAATTGCCGAGCTCACTAGAAATTGAAAACATCTCCATTTAGGCATTGATCAGCCTACCACATGCACGTCTTTGGAGCACAGGGGCCCAGAATCACTCATCATTGCAACCTGATTGCAATTAGTGTTAGGAAGTCAGACTGACACACTTTATTCTCTGGGTAGACAGTAATAGATATCTAGAGAGAAAGGAAGAATATGCATGAACAGCTGAGGACAGAAATACTCCTCTGCTTTTGCTCTTCTCCGGAATGGTTCCAAAACACCGGGGGGTAGTTTTTCTTGTCTTGATGAGAAGTCTCACTATTAGGAAGTGCTCAGAAAATGTGCTCTCCAGGGAAGCTCTCAGAATATATGAGAGGAAAATTGCTACTCTCTTCCTTCAGCATGTGTCCCCTGGTGCCCTATTTGTGCTAGGAACTGTTCTAGGCACTGAGTGAGCTACGACAACAAAGTGCTCTACAAAAGATGACTGTGTAGTCTGAGAAGAAAGATTATAATAATGAGAAACAGAAATAAACGAATCAAAAAGCATCAAGTAGCAGTAACTGCTATTTAGATAATTTAATACGGTGAATAAATGCAAGGAAAACAAATCAAAGTCCCATATGCTCAGTTGTGTTTCTATGAGCTCATATACTGAAGCCCTGTAAGAAATCCAATGAGAGTGTATTTGGTTGGTTACAAGGCATTTAAGAAGTAAATAAGTTAAATCATGTCAATGAAGGAGAAGTACTTGTCCAATATTGTTGGTGCTCTTTTCATCTGAGTAGTTTCTTGTATACCTTCTGTAGCTACACTAAGAAGGCCATGAGAGGGCATAGGAAGGTGGCCATGCACAAAGGAATACTGTCTTCACTAGAAACCAGACTAGCTGGAATCCTGCTCATGGACTTCTAGCCTAGAACCTATAGGGTGTTTAAACCACCTAATCTGAGGTGTCTTTTTATGGAAGCATAAACAAGCTGACTCCAGAGGTAATATCACATTATTTTTTAAAGAAATCTTTAGAAATTGTGTCCCATGCTAGATAAAAAGACACTCTATTTAATGCTGACAATCATTTTTACTCTAAATTTCAACTTTTTCAGTGTTGGAAAGATGGTTCACCAGTTAAGAGCACTTGCTGTGGTTACAAAGGACCCAGGTTTGGTTCCCAGCACCCATGACAGGCAGCTCATAGCCAATAGTAAACCCAATTTCAGGAGACTAGACACCCTATTCTGGCCTTCACAGGACACAGGTATGCATAGGGAACACACATAAAACATGCAGATGGAACATTCATTTGCATAAAATAAAAATAAATCTTTAAACTTCAACTTTTTTTCAATGTAATTTTCTACCACTTCTACTCCTTCTACTCATATATTTGTAGGGAACAGCATGAAGGAATGAGACTGAAAATTAGGGTGCAGGAAGAATTTTTATGGAAATCTACCAGTTTGTAAGGCAATTAAAAATATGTAAAAAGGAATTTGATCAGAGGTACCATGCATGGATAGAGAACAGCCCATAGAAGACATGAATTATCAAATGAAAGTTTCAGTGCTAGACACAAGATACCTCCCTACAAGTTATTGCTCAGAGTGACCTCAAGGTCACTTGAAACATTACTGAGTATTGTCATTGCTTTTTATTGGTAACAGTAACTAAATGGTAACTTCATTGCTGAAGACACCACACACTGCGATCGCAGGAGATGAGCAGATAAATCCCACACTTATCAGGAAATACTTCTCTACCAACTGGCTAGCTTTCATATCTAGAAAGCTACACATGCTGCTGGGGAACAAAAGACCTCAATGGTATTACTCAATGTTGGACCTTCCATGTTACAATATTGACCTAGGCAAGATATGCCCATTGGTACAATAGTAACCTGATGCTTATTGTGGTAATTATCTGATTTCTGATTTGATTTGATGTCTGCTTAACAGAAGAACTTAATGCCTGGTACTCTAAACCTGACCAAAGCCTGTAACTATGGCGATCATAGACCCTTGATAGGAGCCTAATAGTAGTGTTTCACTAAATAGTCATTTGTCAAATTTTTTTAAAGTATCTATTTATCCCCATAGGGTTGTGCAGTTCTCAGCCTTGGTCAGAAGAGGTTGTGTGCTTTTTGTTTGTTTGTTTGTTTTTTCCTGTAGGGCATGGTGGTAATGCAGACACCACAACTGACCAAACATTGGACATGAGGTCACTGTGAATGCTCAAGTGTAGATGAATGATGCATACCAACTTCCTCCCCTGATGGTGCACAGAACATCAAGAATTGGTGGGCAGGAGACACATGTAAAACCCAGAGGTGGACATCACATCCTGCATAGCACATGCACAAAATCAAGCCAGTGAAAATTCCAGCATACTTTGGGGATGGACTCTTAAGGACCCACCCCTTTCATAGTAGCTATTAGTGGTTGATAGCATTGAGGGAGGGGGAGTTACTGTCTTTTAGGTTCATCATGCTGGTAGGTTGCCCATACCCCAGTGAATAGCCCGTGTGGTATGGTGAGCACTAATTGGATTAATAATAATAACAGTAAAAAATAGAACAGGGAATTTGGAGAAAGGAAAACCAGGGAGTTGTGGGGCAATCATAGGATAGTATTTAGATAATGATCTAAATATATTGTATACTTATATGAAAATTTCAAGGAACAAATACAAATTGCTTAAAAATAATGACTGTAAAACAAAGGCATAGGGAGGAGGAAAACACCTTATTTCAATTTGAGAAAATTGCTGTAGTGATGTGCATATTCCAATTAATATTCAGGTCTTCAATTCATTGCTTCAATTCATTCATCTCTCCCAGCCACCCTCTGTTTTCTATCTCTAGAAGGCCCACAGTGTTTTCTTAGATGTGACAATCAGATAGTTGTGCTTATTAGTTCTGACAGTCTCTCAAGTTAAACAACCCAAACCTTGCTTTCATTATCTGCAAACTGGAGAAAAAAAGGTGCCTTCCTCTCTAGGGTTACTGAGAGGATTAAATCAATTAAGTTAAATGGAGGTTTATTGTCCATATGAAAATATTTTTCTTTCTGCACCTTAGTCCTTCCTGTTGCTTCTGCAACTACTCACTACATATGTAAAGAACTCAGAGCTTTGTCATGGTGTTTCCATGGTATGTATGTACATACATACATATGTATGTATTATTATTATATTATTATTATCATCATTATTTAGAATGGTCTGTACATTTCTCCTCTATTCCTTTTTCCTAATCCTTAATCGATTGTGACTCTTTATCTTCACTCTTCTACAGTTTCTTTGATTTCTAATTCTTCTCATATGTTCAATTATTGTCACTAGACAATTGTACCTTCTGCATATTTGTATGATTGAGGGTTCCCTTTTAACAGTCAGACTTTTATGAGAACGGAAATCATGTTTACTTCATTTAAAATTTTGTTCTCCGGACTTGTCACAATGACTAATATAAAAGTCACAATGACACTTCAAACACCTTAAAAATCTCCGTGTTATTCTTTTCCTTAAGTACAGCCATTTTGTGTCTTAGTTTTTATTGTTGACAAAAGACTTGGCTTTGTAATTTGCTAAGGTCTGTTACACTTTGGAAATTCTATGATTCTTTTCACTTTTTATGTTTTGGGGGTGTCACACCACATCACACATATTTGTTTCACTAATTCCTGTGTCTTTACTTCCACTGCATACCCTTTTAACTCCAAAAACTATAGAAAACAGTGTTCATGAGGAAAATGTGCAATGGTAGAACTTTTCTAAGCACAGTGACCAAAGCAAACAGGCCAGTACTAATTCACCAACACAGTTTCACTTGTTAAATTTTGTCAGTCAGTTTGCTGGACCTCATTCATCCTTAATTTATAAGGATGCTGTGTAGTCTATTTCCTTGATACATGAAACATCATAAACTTTTCACCTTGTCTAGTTTTAGGCATGGGGGAAATGGTAAATCATCAAAGCTACTGCAATCTCTCTTACACTAATCCTTTTGAAGAAAAAAGTAATAATTTTAGAACCCCACTTCGTGTTTCAGGACATTGAATGGCAAGTTCTAAAGTATAGTCTGTAAGAGTAAGAGATGTTTTGAAGTGAACACATATATGAGAATAAGTTCACTGATACTCAGATGGGAGCAAAGAGCCAGTGGCACTGCCAGAGCCTTGCTCAGATGGGGATAGACAGGACTGAGCTTTCCCCAAATTAACCTTCTCTTTGCACTTGATTCTGAATTCTCTCTCACAGCAGTTACACCTAGTGGCACAATCCCATCTTTGAAAGGGAGCACAGACTATGAGGTACCTTTAAAGGTCATAATTATGTCATTTCCCTATAAAATGTCTGGAGGACAGGGGATATGAGCTCTCTCTCTCTCTCAGAAAGAAACTTATTTCTGAAGACTGTTCAGAAGGATGCAGTGCTACAACTATTAAACAGCAAGCTACACTTGATGCAACCATTTAATCCTTTGGTGCACTTCCATATAAGAAGTGAAGTGCAATTCAAAATTTCTCTCTTCTTACACTGGCTATTGATCTTTTGTGCTCACTCCTTGGTACCTTCATCTCACCTAGAAAGTTCTAATGCTGATATCAAATCCATCAAAGAGCAGGGAAGCAGAATAACTAGACTCTTGCAGGAAGGTAACAGTCCAGGGCCCAGGCTTCGCACTGCTTTACCTGCTAGACTGGATAGGGCTAGAAAAGACAATAATAACACAGAGTACAAAATGGGATGGCTTGTTCCCAGCAGTAAGGCCCTCAAAGGATGAAAACTAATAACCCTTCTTAATTTATCATCTGCCTCCAACTTGAGCACTTTGTTATTTATTTAATATTTAATATAAGTACCCCATCATCAATATTTTTCACTTGTTTTGTACATGAGTTGTAGTCTCAAAAAGGTATCCCAAAGTAAAGAAGCTAATGTATGGGTATCAGCCTCAAAGCCAGCCTCAGAAAGGGTTAAATCTGCTTGTTAACTTTAAAAACATTTATTATTATTATTATTATTATTATTATTATTATTATTATTATTACTATTACTATCATTATTATTATTACATTATTGCATCATGTATATGTGTGTGTGTGTGTGTTGGGAATTCATCTACCGTGATGCTTTCATGGAGGTCAGAGGACAACAGTGTACAATCAGTTCTCTCCACCTGTACACCAGTTCTGAGGATCAAACTCACATCTTCAGGCCTGCACAGCCAGTTCTTTATTAATTGATCCACAGTGTTGGGCCTATGTGCCATCTTT
Source organism: Cricetulus griseus (assembly GCF_003668045.3). Taxonomy (NCBI): domain Eukaryota; kingdom Metazoa; phylum Chordata; class Mammalia; order Rodentia; family Cricetidae; genus Cricetulus; species Cricetulus griseus. The sequence goes on along the minus strand of NC_048595.1, from coordinate 106,284,903 downwards.
CACTCCATGACACAAAGAGTGGAAATAAAATAGACTGACATCATCAGTTCTTATATGCCTTTAAATGAATTACACAGAAAATAATTGCCCTAGGGAACTTTTAACTCTGGCCAGCTGTTCATATTTTAGCAAGAGAATAAGCAGAGGAGATTTTGCTAGCTCAGGGTAATTGTTCTTCTGATCATCTATTAATTCAGCAAATATGTCTACCCTTTCCCTGAAAGAGCTTAAAATGCTTTGGGAAAGGGGAGGGTGAATGATTATTATAGTATAGCCAACTTAACATAAAGTTCATCCTGTTAATTGCTGCAAAAATGTATCCTCTCCCTATTAAAAATAGATGACAGTGTCACAGTAGAGACATGCAGGGCCTTGAAGTTCTACAGTGGGGAAAGACACATTATTTTGGAAGAAGTCATGGGATATGAATGTGATTTTTAAACCATATTGTAAAGGATATCGTGTTTATTATTAAGATCAGGCTGAGTAAATCTATAACAACAAAACTGAAACATCCAGAGTGAAGACAAAGGGTGGGAGAGAGTAAAATAAGCAATGCTAATGACTGTGCCTGGCTGGAGAATAACTTGTGTCCTTTTGTTCTAAATGAATAGCATGGTAGATGATTGATATGGCCTTCCAGGGAGCTACACAATATATAATGTCATGCATCAACATGATTCTGCATTTCTTCAAACTTTAAGCATTTTTTAAAACATAACGATGACTTTACAAATGCACTCTTGCATTGGTAAGCACCAGGAGGCCCTTCTAACAGTGCAGCATTAACACATGCATCCAATTTTGCAATGGTATTTAGAAAGACTTAGAGTGAGCATTAGCTGACTGATTTGTTTTAGAAGCACTGGTTACTGATTTTTTTCTCAAAAGAGTAAAATAGACATAAGTTATAATTACACAACAGATAAACAGGTATATATTCATTCACTCTTAACTATAGAATCACAGACTTCATCAGCGTCATTTATACTAAGTTTTTAGAAATGCACTACAATGCATCAGGAAGATTCTGTCAACAAATTGAGAATACCTCTAGTAAGGGCTTAAACCTAAATACATAATAAATGAACTGAAAAATAGAAAATTATCCCCACCATCTTTAGAAGAGGCTCCCTTGTTCTCCAGTCTGTGATAGCTGCAGAGCACAGACTGAAATGATACTGACAAAGTCTGAGTCTTGTCAAGGAACCATGGAAGATGAAAGAGTTTCAGCAACCTGGACAGCAACCACCAGAAGCACTTTATAAGGCCTTGGCTTAATAAAAACCCCAAATCTCAGGGGAAATGTTAGGGGATCCACAGGGATGACCCCAACTAAGAATCCAAGCAGTGGTGGAGAAAATGCCATTGATGCCCTTCCCCTATAATGAGATTGATGTCTACCTTGGTTACTATTCCTAGAGACTTCATCCAGTAACTGTTCGAAGCAGAAACAGGCACACACAGCTAAGCATTGAACCATACTCTGGAATCCAATTGTGGATGGGAGGAGGGATAATCAAAGAAGCCAAGACGGTGCTGCAGAAACAGTTGACCTGACGTGAGAGCATGGAGACCCTAGTCATAAAGCTGCAGAAACAGCATTGGATGGAACCAAGCCCTCTGTGGGTGCCAGCTAGGAGGCCAAGACAGTCTATGGGACCTCTAACAGTGGAGCCAGTCTTTATCCCTAGAGCACAAATGGACATTGGGAGCCCAATCCCTATGGAGGGATACTATTGCAGCCCAGATACAGCAAGGAGGGCCTAGGCCCTCTCCCAAACAGTATGACAGATTTTGAAGATCCCTGGTGGAGGACCTCACTATCGCTGGGGAGGAGTTGGGAGATGGGTTGGGGAGTTTGGTGGGGAACATGGGAGGATGGGAGGGTGAGGGAATGGGGGGATGGATATATAAATATGAGTAGTAATTAAAGAATTTAAATAAAAAAATAAAATCCCAAATCTAATGAGAAAGGAAAGTTTGAGTTTAAATGTGTAAAAACTGAGATCTAAGGCCTATAACATCAACTTAGCTGACTGATCCTTCTGTGTTAATAATTATCATGGTCTTATAACCTGTCTCTAGTAAGTGGGAAATGAACCACCCCAGTTAACTTTCACCACAAAAATATGGGCAGTGCATTGGGTGAAGCAAACTAATGAACAAGCCCACTGCAGTTCTCACCTCAAATTTACAATATTACAACCACAAGTAATTAATTTATATAATAGATCATATCATTATTTTTCCTTACATACATATCATGGAAAAATTAGAAAAAAGTGGAATAAACAAAGACTGCGATATAGACTTGAAAGCTTTGAGATACACTTAAAATTCCAGTTGAAAATGGATCCTTAAAAGTTAATATGGCAACTTAACAGGTAAATTTCCATTAAAACAAACTAGAGAGAAACAGGATTGATGCTAATGGAACTGAGGAGGGAATTAAACAGAGTATAAAAGCTTATTCTGCTATTCCAATCACAAAGAGATGTGGGAAACCAATCTAAGGTAATTCAGTTCATCACAAAAACACATTGTCCAATTGGAGGTACTGTGAATAATACCTTAAGGCCTGTCACAATAGATGGGAACAGTCTTTCTTTTATTCTTTTATTCTGAAGCAATCTCTTTGTGAAACTTTATTTGTATAGCTAACAATCTGAATGAGGGAGAGCTTGTGAGGATGTGTGCACCATTCTCGTTGCCAAGGAAACTGGGTCTTAATTTCTAGTGGCTGAATGCCAAGGAAAACAGGCTACAGAGGGAGAGAAGAAACTTCATATGACTGAATTTGTTGGAAATATTCCGTGTGTTAAAGGGTTTTTCTTTGGAGTTCACAATTGGAAGAGTGAACTCTCCCCTTTCTCCCTGCCCTCCCCCTTCTCTTGGATTAAAAGCACTACAAATAACAATTTGATTTTTAGTTGATGTAGCAAGATGGTGATTATCATTCACAAAATTTTTATATTTAAAATAGAAAACAAATAATGAATGCTGGTCCCTCTTCAATTCCTGTGGAACTAACACATAATTATCCTTTTGACAGTTCAAACCAGCTTTTGGGAAAAGCCTATGGTTTCAATTTACAAGATGGTTCTTGCCCAGACCTGGCATTTGTGTACTCTGTGCAGTATTATTTAGTGACTCACCACAGTCCTACTTTAACTGGAACAGAAGAGGAAGGAAGGAACAAAAACTTACAGCATCATGTTCAAAAATACAGATTGTATATTGATTTATTTGCAATTTGTCTGGTTCAACTTGGGATTTGGAGGGTTATATTTACCCACAGATTTATATTTTAAGTGTTATTGATGACTTTGAATTCTTGATCCCAAATCAATTGTAATCTATAAACCTGTGCCAAAATCGTATACAATACACTATAAAGAAATAGACAAACAGAAGATGAGATACAGGGAAAAGTGCTATGAAGGAATTGTGGGTAATGCCTTGCCCTTCACAGCAACATACATATTCCTGCACAAACTGACTAACCTATAACTAAACTTCAAGTAAATTTTGGATATTGGTGAATACCTTAATTTTCCTTCAGCCACATAATGGAGGCTGACCCTGAACAGGTCTTTTCCTGATTCTTACAAAGGGTTTAGCCTCCATAAAATTTAAATTTGTTATCTTTGATTCTGCTTACTCCTTTCTTCTGTCTTCATCTCTGCTGGACTGTTGCATTCCCGTGGAACCTTCTGGGTGACAAAAGGACCTAGTCCTTTTTGTACTTGGAAGTTCTGCAGCCAGTAGATAGGCAATCTAAATGAAATTGGCTGAGTCTTCCAGCAGCGAGCCACATGACAATAGGACAAAAGAATGTAAAAACGTGTCCTTATAAGAATGCTCCACAGAGAAATACCCAAACACTTCTGAAATGTATCTTTGAGAAATTGTTTTACTTGAGGAAAACTAAAAGCTCTTCTAAAGATCACCAAATAAAAGAAAACCAGGCGCCTAAAAATCCAGTTTCTTCTTATCCCACTAGAAAATAAATCTGTGGAAATATGTGTGAAGACTTCAGAACTGCTGAATTATATATTCAACCTCTGTGTTATTAAGCATAAATATCTTGCAAATATGTAATATTTAATGGTGTTTTACATATAGAAGAATGGAAAAATTTATAGAGTTGCCAGGTGCAAGGGCTGTCATCTCCATTTTATGTATGGGAGAGAGTAAGGGACGAATTGATTTTCCTAAGAAGTCTGAACTGAGAGGGCTGTACTCTTGGACCTCACGAGACCAGCAAATGTATTTCATGTTAGTTTGTTTCTTTCCTTCACTGTCTTTAGCTGCCTTAAACAGGACCTAATGGAGTTTAATACAAAACACAGTAGTGTGGGCTTCCTTAACATCTAGATTGATGACAATTCATTAGGAAAGCTATGAAAATCATTTTCTGGAGAGATAGGTCTAATCTGTAAGGTACAATTACTAGCAACATAGTTTTTAGGGTTATTAAAACATATCAAGAATTACTAATGAAATGAGTCTATATACACAAATAGAAGAAAGAACTCACAAGTGTTTGTGCCTCAGTAGCTTCTATGTTAATTCAAAACCCTCACAGAAACAGGCATCTTGAGGGATAGTTCTCAGCACAATTGCTTCTGCATACAGGGCAACAGCATTAGTACATTTGGATGCTCTGTCCATATTCACAAAGGTGCTAATGGAGTTGGAACCAGGGATAGATACCTGTATCCTAAAGCTTTATTAATTTGTTTTTAATCATACAGAGGAACAGTTCTGTGAGTTCATGTCACCATGGAATGATTCCTCTACTGGAATATCTTTCTTCCTAATGTTATCCAAGAATGACACTAACTTACTCTTTACTTGACTTTTCTATTTCCAAGCCATCATCACACTAAAACTGCAGTGACATGTTATGTCTATGTCTATGTCTATATCTATGTATCTATGTATCTATGTATCTATGTATCTATGTATGTATGTATGTATGTATGTATGTATGTATGTATCTATCTATCTATCTATCTATCTATCTATCTATCTATGTTATGTATATATCTTGTTGCATATCATTACATTTCAGGCTATTGTGGTTTAATTTTAGTATCTAATAAAGTTAATTATGAGGTACACCAGATTTTTTAATCTAGCTATTGTGAGTGTGTGAATAACAAGTCACTTTTATAATGGAATTGTCTGTAAGGGATAGTGCTGAGGATTTGCATGGAAGTGTCTGGAAGGATAAGTATCCCTTGAGGCAGGACTTGGTTTTAATCTCAAGAGTGTCATATACTTAAATAGTCATTAGTTCCTTGTCACCAGAAAAACTCCTAATCCCATCTGCATTCAGGAGTATGTGATCTCATCCTATTACTTTGAGAATTATATTTAAAGTTAACATGGTAAAATTTAGAGTAACTAAGCTACTACTTTTACAGGATAGTAGATCTTCAGTTGTTTCCCATCATTGGTAATTATATGACCCAGTACATACATAGGAAGAAAGGCAGATTTTTCTACACACATTATATTGATAATAGTATACATTATAACAGATACAGAGTCCCATCAAAAGACAAGAAGCCTGGTATGGTAGCTCAAACATGTAATCCCAGTATGTAAAAGACCCAAGTCAGACTCTGCCCTCTGTCCTGCCACAGGCACCAGAGTCTCAGGTGAGTCTGGGCGCTGCTCTGCCCCCCCCAACCTTCCCCATCAATCCCTGATCACTTCTGCATGAACCCCACCCCTCCCAGGACTGGAAGGCCCACCCTGAGTCTGGACACACCTCACCACTGTCCACACTCCACCCTCAGTCCTGCAGTGGGCACCAGAGCCTCAGGTGAGTCTGGGCACTGCTCTGCTCCCCAACCTCCCCCATCAACCCCAGCTTGCTTCTGCCTGAGCACACCCAGGCAAGTGTAGACCTTCCCAGACTGGGAAGGCCCATCCTGAGTCCAGACACACCCCACCCTTGTCCACCCACTGCTCTCTGCCATCCTGCTGCCACCAGAGGCTGAGCCCTCCACCTGCCACCGGAAAGAGGGAGAGACCCCACATGCACTCACTTGAAGAAGTGATGGGAAGAAGACAGAATAAGAACACACTCAACTACAGAAAAACCAATATGACACCACCAGAATCTAGGGACTCCACACCAGCAAGATCTGAAAAGCCCAACACAGAGGATGAAGAAGAGATGGACCTAAAAAATTATCTTAGGAAGATGATAGAGTCCTTTAGAGAAGAAACAAGAAAATCCCTTAAAGAAATAGAGAAAATAAGCAAAAAATTACATGAAATGGACGAAAACACAAACCAAAAATTGAAGAAGTAAACAAATCTCTTAAAGAATCTAAAGAAAGCCAAGAAAAAAAAAAAAACCGACCAAGTGAAGGAAGCACTCGAAACAGTTCAAGGCATGAAAGCTGAAATAGTCACAATAAAGAAAACACAGAACGAGGGGATGCTGGAAATAGAAAGGCTGGATAAATGATCAGGAACTGAAGATGTGAGTATAGAATATAAGAGATGGAAGAGAGAATCTCAGTTGTTGAAGACTCGCTAGAGGATATACAGTCATCAACGAAAGAAAATCTCAATTCCAACAAATCCCTAACACAAAGTATCCAGGAAATATGGGACACTGTGAAAAGGCTAAACCTAAGAATAACAGGTATAGAAGAAGGTGAAGAACTGTAGCTCAAAGGTACAGAAAATATATTCAACAAAATCATAGAAGAAAACTTCCCCAAGCTACAGAAGGATATGCCTATGAAAGTACAAGAAGTTTATGGAACACCAAATAGACTGGAACATAAAAAAGTCCCCTCAACACATAATAATCAAAACACCAAACCTTCAGAATAAAGAAAAAATATTAAGAGCAGCAAAGGAAAAAGGCCAAGTAACATATAAAGGCAGACCTATCAGAATCACACCTGACTTCTCAATGTAAACTCTTAAAGCCAGAAGCTCATGGATAGATATCCTAGAAACACTAAGGGAGCATGGATGTCAACCCACACTACTCTATGAAGCATAACTTTCAATCACTATAGATGGAGAAAACAAGTTATTTCATGACAAAACCAGACTTAAACAATACATATACATAAATCCAGCACTACAGAAAGTTCTGAAAGGAAAACTCCAACCCGACAAAGTTAACTACACTCACAAAAATATAGGCAATAGATAATCCAATTTTACCAAACACAAAAAGAAAGAAGAGGGCATAATACACACACAATGACACCACCAACAATAAATCCAAAACATACAAGAACTAAAAATCAACGGACATTAATATCCCTCAATGTCAATGGTCTTAACCTGCCCATAAAAAGATACAGGCTAACAGAATGGATATGAAGACAGAATCCATCCTTCTGCTTTATACAAGAAACACACCTCAACTTCAAAGACAGGTGTTACCTCAGAGTAAAGAGTTGGGAAAAGATTTCCCAATCCAATGGGCCCAAGAAACAAGTTGGTGTAGCAATCCCAATATCTAACAAATTATACTTCAAACCAAATCAATCAAAAGAGACTAAGAAGGACATTTCATACTCATCACAGGAAAAGTCCTTCAAGATGAAGTCTCAATCCTGAACATCTATGTCCCAAATACTAAGGCACCAACATTTGTAAAAGAAACATTATTAAAGTCAAACCACACATACAACCACACACACTTATAGTAGGAGACTTCAACATGCCACTTTCACCACTAGAAAGGACCAGCAGACAGAAACTTAACAAAGAATCAAAGGATCTAACAGAAGTTATGACCCAATTGGGTTTAACAGATATCTGTAGAAGATTCCATTCAAACACAAAAGAATATACCTTCTTCTCAGTGCCACATGGATCCCTCTCTAAAATTGATGACATAGTGGCAACAAAGCAAACCTCTTCAGATACAAAATAATTGAAATGACTCCCTGTGTCTTATCAGATCACCATGCTTTAAAGCTAGAATTCAACAGCAATACATATTGCAGAAAACCTACTAACTTGTGGAAATTGAATAACACCCAAATGCACCATCCCTGGGTTGAGGAAGAAATAACAAAGATATTAAAGACTTCCTAGATTTTAATGAGAATGTAGACACAACATATCCAAACTTATGGGACACTCTGAAAGCAGTGCTAAGAGGAAAGTTCATAGCACTAAGTGCCCACATGAAGAAACTGGAGAATAGTCACACTAGAGAATTGACACAACAACTGAAAGATTTAGAGCAAAAGAAGCCAGGAAATAATCAAACTGAGGGCTGAAATCAATAAAGTAGAAACTAGGAAAACATTACAAAGAATCAGTGAAACAACGAGTTGGTTCTTTGAGAAGATCAACAAGATAGACAAACCTCTATCCAAACTAACCAAAAGGCAGAGAGAAAACATTCTAATTAACAAAATCAGAAACAAAAAGGGGGATATAAAAACGGACACTGAGGAAATCCAGAGAATCCTCAAGTCATACTTTGAAAACCTGTACACCGCAAAAATTCGAAAATCTAAAGGAAATGGACTATTTCCTGGATAGCTATAACTTACCAAAATTAAACCAAGAACAGATAAGCAGTTTAAACGCACCTATAACCCCTAATGAAATAGGAGCAGTCATCAGAAGCCTCCCAACCAAAAAAAGCCCAGGGCCAGATGGCTTCACTGCAGAATTCTACCAGAAATTCAAACAAGAACTAATGACAGTACTCCTCAAATTTTTCCACACAATAGGAGCAGAAGGGACATTGCCAAACTCTTTATGAGGCTACAATCACTTTGATACCCAAGCTACACAAAGATACAACTAAAAAGAGAACTACAGACCAATATCCCTCATGAACATAGATGCAAAAATATTCAACAAAATATTGGCTAATCAAATCCAAGAACACATCAGAGAAATAATCCACCATGATCAAGAAGGCTTCATCCCAGGGATGCAAGGATGGTTCAATATATGAAAATCCATTAATGTAATTCATCATATAAACAAACTGAAAAAGAAAAACCACATGATCATCTCACTAGATGCTGAAAAATCCTTTGACAAAATCCAACACCCCTTTATGATAAAGATTGTGGAGAGAACACAATAACAGGAACATATCTAAACATGATAAAAGCAATATACACCAAACCAATAGCCAACATCAAAATACATGGAGAGAAACTCAAACGATTCCTCTAAAATCAGGAACAAGACAAGGCTGTCCTCTCTCTGCCTATCTCTTCAATATTGTACTTGAAGTTCTAGCTACAGCAATAAGACAAGAATAAGGTATCAAAGGGATACAAATTGGAAAGAAAGAAGTCAAACTTTCACTATTTGCAGATGACATGATAATCTACATAAGTAACCCTAAAAACTACCAGGGAACTTCTACAGCTGGCAAACACCTTCAGCCAAGTAGCAGGATACAAATTCAACTCAAAAAAATCAGTAGCCCTACTTTATACAGATGATAAATGCAATGAGAAAGAAATCAGAGAAACATCACCCTTCACAATATCCACAAGCATCATAAAATATCTTGGGGTAGCATTAACCAAAAAAGTGAAATACATGTACAGTAAAACTTTGAGTCTTTAAAGAAAGAAATTAAAGAAGATACCAGAAAATGGAAAGATTCCCATGCTCTTGGATAGGAAGAATCAACATAGTAAAAGTGGCAGTCTTGCCAAAATAATCTATAGAGTCAATGCAATCCCCATCAAAATCTCAACACACTTCTTCACAGACCTTGAAAGAACAATACTCAACTTTATATGTAAAAACAAAAGACCCAGGATAGCCAAAACAACTCTGTACAATAAAGGATCTTCTGGTGGCATCACCATCCCTGACTTCAAGCTCTATTACAGAGCCATATCTCTGAAAACAGCTTGGTATTATAAAATAGACAGATAGACCAATGGAATCTAACTGAAAACCCTGATATTAACCCACACACCTATGAACACCTTATTTTTGACAAAGATGCTAAATCTATACAATGGAAGAAAGATAGCATCTTCAACAAATGGGGCTGGCACAACTGGATTCAGACATGCTGAAGATTGAAGCTAGATCCCTATCTGTCACCATGAACAAAACTTAAGTGCAAATGGATCAAAGATCTCAACATAAATCCAGCCACACTGAATCTTCTAGAAGAGAAAGTGGGAGATACCCTTGATCAAATTGGCACAGGAGACTGCTTCCTGAACATTACACCAGTAGCACAGACATTGAGATCTGCAAATACTAAATGGGACCTCCTGAAACTGAGAAGCTTCAGTAAGGCAAAGGACCCAGTCAGTAAGACTAAAAGGCATCCCACAGAATGGGAAAAGATCTTCACCAACTCCACATCTGACAGAGGGCTGATTTCCAAAATATACAATGAACTCAAGAAGCTAGCCACCAAAACACAAAACAATGAAATTTAAAAAGTGGGGTGCAGAACTAAATAGAGAATTCTCAACAGAGGAATCTGAAATGGCTGAAAGACACTTAAGAAAGTGCTCAAAATCCTTGGCCATCAGAGAAATGCAACTCAAAACAACACCTCACACCTGTCAGAATGGCTAAAATCAAAAATACCAATGACAATCTATGCTGGAGATGATGTGGATAAAAAGGAACACTCCTCTATTGCTGGTGGGAGCGTGAACTTTTAAGACCACTTTGATAATCAGTATGGTGGTTTCCAGAAAAATGATAATCAGTCTACCTCAAGATCCAGCAAATAATGCACGTTCATACAATAAGGACATATGTTCAACCATGTTCATAGCAGGATTGTTTGTAATAGCCACAACCTGGAAGCAACCTAGATGCCCCTCAAATTAAGAATGGATAGAGAAAATGTGGTACATTTATATAATGGAGTACTACTCAGCAGAAAAAAAAGCAATGGAATTTTGAAATTCACAGGCAAATGGATGGAACTAGAAGAAACCATCCTGAGTGATGTAACCCAGTCACAAAAAGACAAACATCCTATGTACTCACTCATATATGAATTTTAGACACAGAGCAAAGGAACACCAGCCTACAATCCTTTTCATCAAAATAATTAGGAAACAAGAAGGACTCTAAGGGTAAAATGCATGGACCCCAGGGATGGGAAGGGGCAGGAAATCCTGAGCTAATTGGGAGCATGAGGGTAGGGAAGAGGGAGCTGCCAGAATGAGAGGAGGAGAAGAGGAGAGGAGAGAAGGAAATGGAGGAGCAGAAATATTGAGTTGGGGGAACAATAGAGGAGAGCAGGATGAGAGATACCATATCAGAGGGAGCCATTATATGTCCAAGGAGAGATCTGTTACTAGGAAGATCTCCAGAGACCTACAAGGATGACACGATCTGACAATCCAGGCAATGGTGGAGAGGATAACCTAAATGCCCTTCCCCTGAAATGAGATTGATGACTACTTTTTATGTCATCCTCGAGCCCTCATCCAGTGGCTGATGGAAGCAGAGGCAGACACCTAAAGATATACACTGAACTGAACTCTGGAACTCAGTTGCAGAGAGGGAGGAAAGAAGATCGAAGGGGTCAGTACCAGGCTGGTAAAACCCACAGAAACAGGTGGCCTGTACAAGGGGGAGCACATGGTCCCCAGACTGCTCTCTGGAAGGCCAGTACAAGAATGATCCAGATCCCTGAACATGGATGCCAATTAGGAGGACTCTGCACTCTAGGGGGCCCCTGGTAGTGAATTTGTTTTTTTCCCTGGTGTAAAATGTGAAGGGATGCACTCTTGGCCTGGACACATGGGGAAGGGCCTACGCCAGGCCCAGAGCGATGTGGTGAACTTTGGGGAGCCTCTGTTGAGGATCCTACCCTGCCTGGGGAGTGGAGGGTGGATGCGGTGGGGGTAGGTCATGGGTAGGGGGAGGAGGAGTGTGGGACATGAGGGAGAGGAAGAAGGGATTGACATGTGAAGCAAGCTTCTTCCTAATTTGAACTAATAAAAAATTACAATAAAAGCAAAGGCTGGCAAGTAAATAAAAAGACCCAAGTCAGAAAACTGAAGACTGTTGAAGGCCAAGGTCAGCATATGTTGCATATTGAGCTCTACACCAGTCTGGTTTAGAGAGTGAAGCTCTGTCTCATAATACAGAGAACGTGAGAAAGAGAGAAAGTGTGTGTGTGTGTGTGTGTGTGTGTGTGAGAGAGAGAGAGAGAGAGAGAGAGAGAGAGAGAGAGACAGAGAGAGACAGAGAGACAGAGAGACAGAGAGACAGAGACACTTACGACACTGACTGACTTTAGGGACAACTTTATTTTTTGAAGTTATTTTTTCTATTTCATCTAGATAGTCTTTAATTTTGCAGTGTATGCCTATATGCATTTGGGAGTCTCACATGCCCGCACATGCCCTGCAGAGGTCAGAGGAGATCCTTGGTATCTTATTTTCTATCACTCTCCAACTTAGTGTTTGAGACGAGTTCTCTCACTGGTTTGTTCAGACTGACTGCCCAACAAGGAAACAGGATCTGATTCCAGTCTCTAGTCTCCAAAGCTAGGGTAACAGTCTGTGCCTGTTTTTCACTGTTGTTTATCTTTTATTTTTGACATTAAAATATAATTACAACACTCTCCCTTCCCTTTCTTCTCTCCAAACCCTCCCATATGCCCCTCTCTGCTCTCCTCCAAATCCATGGCCTATTTTTGTCATGAATTTTTGCTGCATGAATATATGTATATACACAAACATTCCTAAATATAACCTGTTGAAGTCACATAATGTTACCTGTATGTTGACTGCCTTTTGAGAAGGAATAGTTTAGTGGTGTAGTCGGTGCTGGCAATTTGAATTCAGGTCCTCTTGTTCTCACTGCAAGCTCTCTTATCCATTGAACAATCACCAGGTCGCACTTGTGATTTTTTTTAAATTTACCTGAGTAAACAGAGATCAAATTTACTTCTTCTTACTGAATTTAATATTGTCCTATTCAGTGATACTGTATTGGCTGCCTGAGAAATGGGATCACAACTGAAGCCGCTGCTAGCACTGCCTAGCTGTGTTCCGGGACATAGATTCAGTAAGAGGTGGAACAAACAGGAAAATAAAACAGGAAGAAAAGAAGAGTCCATGTTTTCTCCTCTGGTAAACACTCTGATTTTTCAATATATTCAGTCAAACCTCTATACTGAGCAAATGAAGACATATCTAGCAATAACACAAGAGAAGATTGTTTTAATGGTAGGGATGTGTATTGGAAAACAGATGGGTGAATATTATCTGTGCTAAATATATAGAATGAAACAGCCCATATGAAAAGGAGGCCGAAAATCTCCTTTCAGACATTAGCGTTAGAGGATATTTTAGAACATCACAATTTGGAACCATATAATGCGAAGTCAAGTACACATACATTCTTCAGCTAAAACACTGGAGGGAATAGGAGGAGGAAGAAAAATGTGTGTACTCCCAAGCATCTCCACTATTTGAGCATCTCAATACCAGAGAAAAGCCATGATAATAAATTTATTAACCTTTCTAAAGCATGGCATTATATTGGTTTAAATGGGCATGTGTTCTCCTGTTATCAAACATCACTATTGATGGGAGACAGGTATTCATCTCAGCAGTCTATGTTTCTAAATGCATTTGTTGCTGAGAATATGATAAGCAGAGATTCTCTCATGTAACATGGAAAACTCTTTTGTCACAATAATTTATTAAATATTTTAGAGGCATTCTTGAAATAGAAGGAGCTAATTATGTCAATCCTGATGTTGAAACTAGACCCATATATAGTAGTTCACTACATGTTTTTATACAATCAAATGAGACACGACCTGCAAATATTTCTGGCTGATTGCTGCAATGTCATAGAATACTTTCCCTAAGATTTCCAATACCAGAACTACATGTAAAGGAATACTAAAGTGCAGGGAAAACAATCCAAGAGGAAACAAAGGGAAAGATTGAAACCCATGACACTAAATGATGACATCAACAAAAGACAGCTCCAGATTGGTCCATGGCTGGGAATAGTTACTTCTAAATCCACTTCTAGAGGTCTCTCTCTCTTTTTTTTTTCATTTCCCAGAGAATTGTAATTGTTAGTGTATTTATCCCATCATTTTCGAAAAGCACTTTCTGGTGAACATTGCCAACTGAGCTACACCTGTACTCACCAATAGGATCTTAAATTCCAATCATCCCAGTTAATCTTAATACAGCTGACTTGATTTTTATAATTGTATTTATCTTTTTTATATGTATGTGTGTGTGCATCATTGTCAGTATATGCACAAGACATAGGAAGTACCCCCAGAAGCCAGAAGATAGCACTGGGTCTCCTTGACCTGCAGTTATAGTCAGCTGTGAGCTGCCCAGTATGGGTGTAGGGAAATTAATCTGGGTCCTCTGGAAAAGCAGGGAATCCTTCTAAGTTCTAAACCAACTCTGCACCTTCAGACACATCTCTCTAGGTTACATTACCACACCATGATTTGAGTCATGGCTTCCTAAAATTAGTCTCCATCACAGAAAGGAATTTTTTTTTAGAAATGAAAGGCCAGAGAATATCCCTTTTTTATAACATTCCCCGATGAGTTTTCTCTATCATTTTTATAACCAAATGTGCGATATTGTATTCTGTGTTGTGACTTGGCTACATGACTTACAATAAATGTTCATTTCTCTAATGAGTCAAAATTATTGATACAATATTTTGTGAATTTGGCTACGACACAAAATTGAAACCTAAAATAACTCCTAACTCAATGCCATCTTCTAGACTGTTTGGAGATATTCAATCACAGAAATATCTAAAATTGATGGCTGTAAGAGGAAGAGAAACCCCCCGCCTCTCCCCCAAGGTGACCAATGTACTTGAGGAAATGAATTGAATGTTGAGAGCTGTTTATGGAGCACTGCTCCCTTACACTGATGACCTTAAAGGCAGACATATCTGTTCCTTCATTACCAAGCCTGAGTGAAGTGTTCCCAAATGTGAATGGGATGTTGGAAATGGTTTGACTAAAACTCGTCAATTGAAACCCACTGCAGGCAACCTGGAGTGCTTAAAGAAATGTCCATCCAGTTAGTGACTTGTGGCTTTTCTGACTTAGTGGACTTAGCACATACACTAAGTAGCCATAGCCAAGTGAGCATCAGTCTTAATTGTGTGACAACTGAGCATGGGAAACTAACTGCTAGTAAGCAACAGGATCTTACTCTCCTTTGTGGAAAGGGTACTCCTGACCTTTACAATATTCTGTTTCTCTGGGGACAATTAAAGGCAAAATCATGATATATACAGACTTGGACTTATCCTGCCCTTATACAAAATTTAAATAGCACTTTAGAGCAGTGGTTCTCAACCTATGGGTTGTGACCCCTTGGAGGGTGGCGTATCAGATATTTACATTACAATTCACAACATTAGCAAAAGTATAGTTATGAAGCAGTGATGGAATAATCTTATGGTTAAGAGTCATCACAACATGAAGAACTGTATTAAAGGGTCACAGCATTAGGAAGGTCAAGAACCACTGCTCTACAGATTCACAAACCCCTCAGTTTTCAGTGGAGGGAATGAAACTGAAGCTCAGGCATGCCTGATTCTGTCTGTAAAGCCGCCACTAAGTCTTCCATTCTTTTTCACTTCTAGATTGACAAATCTAGAAGAGGAGGAGGCTAATGTTCCTTCCCCTGTATCTAGGCCCCTTCTCACTTGTTTGCCTAATAAAATGTAGTATAAATGACATCCTGGGATGTTGGATTTCAGTTCTCCAAGTTTTACAGTGTTCCCAGTCAGACTTGGGAGATATATAGTGATCCCAGAATATACCACTATAGTATAAGTAAAGAGTTTCCTGAAGGAATACAAGGCACTACAGTCCTGGGCAAGATGCCATTGTAATACCATATGAAGTAGATTTAAGCCATTCCCACCCTTTATGTATAAAAACAGAGCACTGTTGTTTTAAGTCATATAATTTTAGAGAGGTTGGTTAAATAACAAATAATAATTGATAAAGGATTGTCAAATTTTTACGGCATGGTACTGGCTTCCCTGTTACCTTAGGGGGACACATTAGGCTAAGTTAAGGAGTAGTAATTATGTAATTGTGTATCAACGGAAAAGCACAATTCAAAGGATTCCTAATATTTTAAATAAAAGTTCACAGTTCACTTAACTCTGCAAAGGCTTTTTTTTTCTTTTGGTTTTTCAAGACAGGGTTTCTCTGTATTGTTTTGGAGCCTGTCCTGGAATTTACTCTGTAGACCAGGCTGGCCTCAAACTCACAGAGGTCTACCTGCCTCTGCCTCTCAAGTGCTGGCATTAAAGACATGTGCCACCAACGCCTGGCAAAGCCATGGTTTTTAATCATTATCTTATAGGTAAAGAAAGTGAGGACCAGAGATGTGACATAGATGGTAGCTGGAAACTATAAGCCTGGTATTAAAATTGTGTGGCCAGTTTCCTGTATTTCATTCCTAAGCTGCTCTGACTGGACTTTCTTGTCATTGATATTCAAATATCACAAATGGATGTATAGCTCAGTGGTAGAGTATTTGACTGCAAATATGCACAACAGCCAATATAGCTGTGAGAAGTATTTAATTTTTATAAACTAACATTGCAGTGCTTTATCTGCAAGGCTGGGCTGTATACCACTCCAAGAACTGTCCTCAGAGAATAGGTGTGGATAGTATATTAAATATCATCTTTCATGTTCTATGAATGTAAACTTGGGAACAGAACTTGTGTGGGGTTGGCTGAAGCATGTAAATAGAGAATGCCTATTCCAGCATTCAAGGAAATGGATGCTCACTGTTTTGAGTACATCCTGGGCTCTTCACATACTAGATATGGATATGGATATAAAACAGCTATTTCATAGTTGGTGTCACATTTGATATGATTTTTTTCAACTCATTGCAGTTTGATATCAATTTAAATACAGTTGTGTAACCTTTGTTCACAAAGGGTTTCTAAATATCAAATCTTTACTTCCACAATATCCATATATAGAATCCATTGCCTAGTAGATAGGAAAATAATTCAAGATGATCTGGTTATATGTCAGGGAAATTTAATAGTGTCACAGAAAGGTAGATGGAATGCTACCGACAGAGATCATCCAGCTTAACCGTGTGATTTCTCCTTTGGGGACAGGAGAGAGTATGGGTGTGGCTTATCTAGAGAACCAGCTAGTAATTGACATAGTAGTGGCCAGATTCTTTATTTTCTTATTCTTCAGTCAGGGTTTATTCTAACAAAACTGAAACTTTTTTGGGGGGGGGAGAACATAACAAGAAATAGCACTAATTAGTGCTGATAATTAGCAGGTACATATTATAAAGTCAAAATAGATATGGGTAAGTCAAACTTCTTGGTCTTTCTTTGTATATGGGAGATAAATATCAACAGGAGACAAATATCAGTCCCATCTAACTTTCTCTGTTTTTCTCAGAGTCTCATTCACTACAATCTCTGGTTCTAAGGACTTAAAATATAAATATGTATGAAGTCCTAGTCAAGGTCAAATGATGACTTTTAATTGGCATATTGTGATCCAAGCCTCCCTTTGCCTTAGACAAGCCTGGATAGCAGAACATCCTTTATTACCCATGATTGGCATACAAGTGTGTATTCCTCCCTGCCACACTCATAATATTAGCACACTCATCATCCCAACAGAGACCTACGTGTAATGCACCCTGGGCATCCCGCCACAGGAGCATCTTAGACAGACATACAAATGCAGTGAGTCCTAAGAACAACCTAGATCCAAACTAGTCAGGTGGATTGAAGAGCATTGATTAACTCTTCCCAGATCTGTCATCCTTAAAGGTAGCTGTGACTTATCAATCAAGAAGGAAAAAGTAGACCCCGGTCTACAATCTGCCCTCTGTCCGGTAGTGGGTGCCCTAGCCTCAGGTGAGTCTGGGGGCTGCTGTTTCCCAACCTCTCTCATCAACACCTGCTCGATTCTGCCTGAAACACCCCACACCCGGACAAGAGTAGACTAGCCCAGACCAGAAGGCCCACCCTAAGTCCAGACATACCTCACCCCGGTCTACACCCTGCCATCTGTCCGGAGGTAGGTGCCCTAACCTCAGGTGAGTCTGGACACTGCTTTGCCTGCCCCCAGAATCCCCCATCAACCCCAGCTTGCTTCTGCCTGAGCACACCCAGGCAAGTGTAGACCTTCCCAGACTGGGAAGGCCCATCCTGAGTCCAGACACACCCCACCCTTGTCCACCCACTGCTCTCTGCCATCCTGCTGCCACCAGAGGCTGAGCCCTCCACCTGCCACCGGAAAGAGGGAGAGACCCCACATGCACTCATTTGAAGAAGTGATGGGAAGAGGACAGAATAAGAACACACTCAACTACAGAAAAACCAATATGACACCACCAGAATCTAGGGACTCTACACCAGCAAGATCTGAAAAGCCCAACACAGAGGATGAAGAAGAGATGGACCTAAAAAATTATCTTAGGAAGATGATAGAGTCCTTTAGAGAGGAAACAAGAAAATCCCTTGAAGAAATAGAAGAGACAACAAGCAAAAAATTACATGAGATGGAGAAAAACATAAACAAAAGAATTCAAGTAAACAAATTCTCTCAAAGAATCTAAATAAAGCCAAGAAAAAAAAAAAAAAACCAAGTGAAGGAAGCACTCGAAACAGTTCAAGGCATGAAAGCTGAAATAGACACAATAAAGAAAACACAGAACGAGGTGATGCTGGAAATATGCTGGATAAACGACCAGGAACTAAAGATGTGAGTATAAGCAATACAATACAAGAGATGGAAGAGAGAATCTCAGTTGTTGAAGACTCGCTAGAGGATATAGAGTCATCGACCAAAGAAAATCTCAAGTCCAACAAATTCTTAACACAAAATATCCAGGAAATATGGGACACTGTGAAAAGGCCGAACCTAAGAATAATAGGTATAGAAGAAGTGAAGAAATACAGCTCAAAGGTACAGAAAACATATTCAATAAAATCAAGGAGAACTTCCCCAAGCTACAGAAGGATATGCCTATGAAAGTACAAGAAGTTTATGGAACACCAAACAGACTGGAACATAAAAAAAGTCCCCTCAACACATAATAATCAAAACACCAAACCTTCAGAATAAAGAAAAAATATTAAGAGCAGCAAAGGAAAAAGGCCAAGTAACATATAAAGGCAGACCTATCAGAATCACACTGACTTCTCAATGTAAACTCTTAAAGCCAGAAGCTCATGGATAGATATCCTAGAAACACTAAGGGAGCATGGATGTCAACCCACACTACTCTATGAAGCATAACTTTCAATCACTATAGATGGAGAAAACAAAATATTCCATGACAAAACCAGACTTAAACAATACATATCCACAAATCCAGCACTACAGAAAGTTCTGAAAGGAAAACTCCAACCCGACAAAGTTAACTACACTCACAAAAATATAGGCAATAGATAATCCAATTCTACCAAACATGAAAAGAAACAGGAGGGTGAAATCCACACACAATGACAACACCAACACAAATTCAAAACAAACAAGAACAAACAATCAATGGACATTAATATCCCTCAATGTCAATGGCCTTAACCTGCCCATAAAAAGATACAGGCTAACAGAATGAATATGAAAACAGAATCCATCCTTCTGCTGTATACAAGAAACATACCTCAACTTCAAAGACAGGCGCTACCTCAGAGTAAAGGGTTGGCAAAGGATTTTCCAATCCAATGGGCCAAAGAAACAAGCTGGTGTAGCAATCCCAATATCTAACAAATTATACTTCAAACCAAAATCAATCAAAAGAGACTAAGAAGGACATTTCATACTCATCACAGGAAAAGTCCTTCAAGATGAAGTCTCAATCCTGAACTTCTATGCCACAAATATGAATGCACATTTGTAAAAGAAACATTACTGAAGTTCAAACCACACATACAACCACACACACTTATAGTAGGAGACTTCAACATGCCACTTTCTCCACTAGAAAGGACCAGCAGACAGAAACTTAACAAAGAATCAAAGGATCTAACAGAAGATATGACCTAACAGGGTTTAACAAATATCTGTAGAACATTCCATCCAAACACAAAAGAATATACCTTCTTCTCAGAGCCACATGGCACCTTCTCTAAAATTGATCACATAGTTGGCAACAAAACAAACCTCCACAGCTACAAAAGAATTTAAATAACCCCCTGTATCTTATCAGATCACCATTCTTTAAAGCTAGAATTCAATAGCAATACAAATTGCAGAAAACCTACATACTCATGAGA
Source organism: Cricetulus griseus (assembly GCF_003668045.3). NCBI lineage: Eukaryota > Metazoa > Chordata > Mammalia > Rodentia > Cricetidae > Cricetulus > Cricetulus griseus. Next base: position 106,264,632 of record NC_048595.1, on the reverse strand, counting down.
ATTCAATAGCACTCAATTATACCATTCCTGGATTGAGGATGAAATAAAAAAAAGAAATTAATGACTTCCTAGTACTTAATGAGAATGTAGACACAACATACCCAAACTTATGGGACACTTTGAAAGCAGTGCTAAGAGGAAAGTTCCTAGCACTAAGTGCTCATATGAAGAAACTGGAGAATAGTCACATGAGAGAATTGACAGAACAATTGAAAGCTTTAGAGCAAAAAGAAGCAAACTCACCATAGAGGAGTAGATGCCAGGAAATAATCAAACTGAGGGCTGAAATCAATAAAGTAGAAACTAGGAAAACATTACAAAGAATCAATGAAACAACGAGTTGGTTCTTTGAGAAGATCAACAAGATAGACAAACCTCTATCCAAACTAACCAAAAGGCTGAGAGAGAGCATGCTAATTAACAAAATCAGAAACGAAAAGGGGGATATAACAACAGACACTGGGGAAATCCAGAGAATCATCAGGTCATACTTTGAAATCATGTACTCCATAAAATTTGAAAATCTAAAGGAAATGGACAGTTGCCTAGATAGATATCACTTACCAAAATTAAACCAAGAACCAATAAGCAGCATAAATTGTCCTATAATCCCGAATGAAATTGAAACAGTCATCAAAAGCCTTCCATCCAAAAAAATCCCAGGGCCAGATGGCTTCACTGCAGAATGCTACCAGAAATTCATACAAGAGTTAATACCAGTACTGCACAAGTTGTTCCACACAATAGAAGTAGAAGGGATATTGCCCAAATCTTTTTATGAAGCTATAATTACTTTGATACCCAAGCCACACAAAAATACAACTAAAAAAGAGAACTACAGACCAATATCCCTCATGAATATCAATGCAAAAATACTCAACAAAATATTGGCGAATCAAATCCAAGAACACATCAGAAAAATCATCCACTATGATCAAGTAGGCTTCATTCCAGGGATGCAAGGATGGTTCAACATACAAAAATCCATGAATGTAATCCACCATATAAACAAACTGAAAAAGAAAAACCACATTATCATCTCACTAGATGCTAAAAAAACCTTTGACAAAATCCAACACCCCTTCATGATAAAGACTGTGGAGAGAACAGGAATAACAGGAACATATCTAAACATGATAAAAGCAGTATATACCAAACCAACAGCCAACATCAAACTAAATGGAGAGAAACTCAAAGCGATTCCTCTAAAATCAGGAACAAGACAAGGCTGTCCACTCTCTCCATATCTCTTCAATATCGGCCTTGAAGTTCTAGTTAGAGCAATAAGATAACAAAGGGAGATCAAAGAGTTACAAATTGGAAAGGAAGAAGTCAAACATTCACTGTTAGCAGATAATATGATAGTCTACATACGTGACCCCAAAAACACTACCATGGAACTCCTACAGCTGATAAACACCTTCAGCAAAGTAGCACAATACAAAATCAACTCAAAAAAATCAGTAGCCCTACTTTATACAGATGATAAATGCAATGAGAAAGAAATCAGAGAAACATCACCCTTCACTGTATGCACAGCAACATAAAATATCTTTGGGTAACACTAACCAAAAAAAGTGAAAGACATGTACAGTAAAACTTTGAGTCTTTAAAGGAAGAAGTTAAAGAAGATACCAGAAAATGGAATGATCTCCCATGATCTTGGATAGGAAGAATCTACATAGTAAAAATGGCAGGCTTGCCTAAATAATCTATAGAGTCAATGCAATCCCCATCAAAATCTCAACACACTTCATCACAGACCTTGAAAGAACAATACTCAACTTTATATGTAAAAACAAAAGACCCAGGATAGCCAAAACAACTCTGTACAATAAAGGATCTTCTGGTGGCATCACCATCCCTGACTTCAAGCTCTATTACAGAGCCATATCTCTGAAAACAGCTTGGTATTGGCACAAAAATAGACAGATAGACCAATGGAATCTAACTGAAAACCCTGATATTAACCCAAACACCTATGAACACCTCATTTTTACAAAGATGCTAAATCTATACAATGGAAGAAAGATAGCATCTTCAACAAATGGGGCTGGCACAACTGGATTCAGACATGCTGAAGATTGAAGCTAGATCCCTATCTGTCACCATGAACAAAACTTAAGTGCAAATGGATCAAAGATCTCAACATAAATCCAGCCACACTGAATCTTCTAGAAGAGAAAGTGGGAGATACCCTTGATCAAACTGGCACAGGAGACTGCTTCCTGAACATTACACCAGTAGCACAGACATTGAGATCTGCAAATACTAAATGGGACCTCCTGAAACTGAGAAGCTTCAGTAAGGCAAAGGACCCAGTCAGTAAGACTAAAAGGCATCCCACAGAATGGGAAAAGATCTTCACCAACTCCACATCTGACAGAGGTCTGGTTTCCAAAATATACAATGAACTCAAGAAGCTAGCCACCAAAACACAAAACAATGAAATTTAAAAGTGGGGTGCAGAACCAAATAGAGAATTCTCAAAAGAGGAGTCTGAAATGGCTGAAAGACACTTAAGAAAGTGCTCAAAATCCTTGGCCATCAGAGAAATGCAACTCAAAACAACACTGAGATACCACCTCACACCTGTCAGAATGGCTAAAATCAAAAATACCAATGACAATCTATGCTGGAGATGATGTGGATAAAAAGGAACACTCCTCTATTGCTGGTGGGAGCGTGAACTTTTAAGACCATTTTGATAATCAGTATGGTGGTTTCTCAGAAAAATGATAATCAGTCTTCCTCAAGATCCAGCAATTCCTCTCTTGGGTATATAACCAAATAATGCACGTTCATACAATAAGGACATATGTTCAACCATGTTCATAGCAGGATTGTTTGTAATAGCCAGAACCTGGAAGTAACCTAGATGTCCCTCAACTGAAGAATGGATAGAGAAAATGTGGTGCAAATGGATGGAACTAGAAGAAACCATCCTGAGTGATGTAACCCAGTCACAAAAAGACAAACATCCTATGTACTCACTCATATAATAATTTTAGACACAGAGCAAAGGAATACCAGCCTACAATTCTCTTCACCAAAGAAATTAGGAAACATGAAGTACTCTAGGTCATAAATGCATGGACCCCAGGAATGGGAAGGGGCAGGAACTCCTGAGCTAATTGGGAGCATGAGGGTAGGGGAGGGGGAGCTGCCAGAATGAGAGCAGGAGTATAGGTGAGAAGAGGAGGAAATGGAGGAGCAGAAATATTGAGTTGGGGGAAGAATAGAGGAGAGCAGGATGAGAAATACCATATTAGAGGGAGTCATTATAGGTCAGAAGGGTGATCTGGCATTAGGGAGACTTCCAGAGATCTATATGGATGACACGAACTGACAAACCAGGCAATGGTGTAGAGGATAACCTAAATGTCCTTCCCCTAAAATGAGATTGATGACTACTTTTTATGCCATTCTAGAGCCCTCATCCAGTGGCTGATGGAAGCAGAGTCAGACATTCACAGATACACACTGAACTCAACTCTGGAACCTAGTTGCAGAGAGGGAGTAATGAAGATCGAAGGGGTTCGTACCAAGTTGGAGAAACCCACAGAAACATTTGGCCTGAACAAGGGGGAACACATCGACTCCAGATGCTGTCTGGGAGGCCAGTACTGGACTGATCCAGATCCCTGAACATGGATGTCAATGAGGAGGCCTCTGCACTCTAGGAGGCCACTGGTAGTGGATTAGTATTTTTCCCAGGTGTAAGAAGGGACTTTGAGGGCCCATCCCACGTGAAGGGATGCACTCTTGCCCTGGACACATGGGGAAGGGCCTAGGGCCAGCCCAGCATGATGTGGTGGACTTTGTGGAGCCCCTGTTGAGGGCCCTACCCTGCCTGGGGAATGGAGGGTGGATGGGGTTGGGGGTAGGTTGGGAGGGGTAGGAGGGCTGAGGGTGAGGGGAGGGAGAGTGAGAAAGTATTGACATGTGAAACAAGCTTGTTCCTAATTTGACCTAATAAAAAAAGAAGGAAAAAGTAAACCTGAAAAGTTGACAGTTGTATTTTTTTAGTAGTCCAATTCTATATGTGGATGTTTCTATTCATCAAATTGGAGGAACTTATTCAAAGTACTTTTTATGTTAATACTATTTTCAGTTTATAAAAAAAAATCCTTCATACTGGTGTTGAAAAATAAACAGAAGTGCACAAAAGAGAGACACACCCTCTCCTTTTTTAATAGAATGAACAGTGACTCTTTGCAGACTGGCAATATCCTAGGTATAACTTACATTGCAGTAGGCTTCTATTCCAGTTGCCTTTCCCCCATAAAATGTCAGGAACCATGGAGTGACCTCTCCAGAGTATTTCAGTTGTTTTAAGGGTCTCATGAATATATTTATTGATCTTTAGGTAAACTCTAAGGGATTTTGTCAGATCTGACATCAATTCTCATGTGCAATGGAGGATTTTTCTAGATTTAAAGTTGGGCTTCAATTCTAAACACTAGTTTGAACTCTGGACTCTCTAAAATAGATCTTAAGACTCCTCATCAGCTTTCTGACACTTGCTGTTACTTTCTGATTCAACTGTATTTGTTCTGCTATGACTGTATTACTTTGGATTCAAAGAGGTTATCCACTGACCAGTCTAGTATCCAACTCTCCTAGCTATGAGATGCTAGGTGTTGAAATGTTCATGTTGAGAGGGCTGTTTGAAGGCAGATCTAATGTTACTAAACATTTAATTTGTTTTCCGCCATATCTAAGTTTTATGACCCACTTACCATATGGATACTTAAAATGTTTTACTTTTGGTTAGAAATAGCTATAAAAATTAAGACATTGTTCCTACCTCAAAGAATATATAATGTAGCTGGAGAGGCAGGTTATATAAATAACCAATAACCAATGACATCAGAAATCATGTCATACATGTCATTAAAATAATGTTATTCAGAATTAGGTATGGAAGGTAGAGGATAGGAAAATTATCTTCATGCCAGGATGGCCAGCATGTGGGACAATATAACAAAACAAGGTACTGTTCTTATTAGCAGATTTTATGGGACAAATGTGAATAAATCACAAACTGAAATACATGTTTATTTATTATTATGCTGCCATCTGGGCCTCCTATGACAGGATGCCATATCTATATCCATTTTTTTTTGTTGTCTATCTCCAATGACAGTTTCTGCAACAGCCAAATAGGGGTAGTTGCAATGACCACCCATGCACACCCTTCCCCATCACTGCCTTTGATATTGTTTCTTCCTTAACATGTAGCATGGTCCCAAAGTGCCAGTCCTTATGTCTTCATAATAAAAATGACAGACAGAATAAATTCTTCCCCAGGAAAGGAGATATAAATGTGACTACTTCCAAATGTTGAGGACTAAATATGTTAGTAACTAAATTTTATAAATTCATGGGCATAGAACTTTGCCCATGTTATGCTCTTCAGTATCTGTTTCCACTGGTCCTAGATTTTTCACAATATTATAATGACTACTAAAGGTACATCTAAACTCTTAAATAAATCACCATAAATATATAAATTTAGTTGCAACTGATTCTAAAATAATTTCAGGATAAAATTGGATGTCAGAGTTGTCCAAGTTAAGACATAGAAGTTATAGGGTTGAAGAAATGGGACTCACATAGATGAATGTGGTTCTTCCTCATGTGATTACAGCATCCCACAAAGACATCACTTACAGAGTTGTAGCAAGGTAAGGAGGCAGATGCTGAGATCTATGGCTATTGGAATTATGTGTCCAGTATTTCACCAGACAATTTTATTACCTATGAATTGTTCTGCAGATTTTCCTGTGGTTGCATGGTTTGATGGTAAAAGAATTTGAGATTGAACTTAATAGAAATAATTAAGTAACTACTATATACATTTTTACTCCTGTTCATTAAAGCCATTCATTTTTAAAAATTAAATCCATATATAGGAAAACCACTGCTGCTTTTGGTTTACATATTTTGATGTGAAGGGAACTGGGTTTAGTTGCCATTTCATGGAGTGTACTGTGTCATTAAGGTCTCAGATCAATTTACAGCTTCCCTTAGGACAGTATACATTCAAGGGAAAAACAAAGCTGGCCTTGACCTGTTTGCTTTCAGTTGGCACTTATGCAAATATCAGCAGCCACTGTGTCCTAAACTGAGACATCACATCAGTGTGAGCAGACACCCCTGTCCATCAAATTGTAATCATCACATTCATGAGGAAAGTTAAGTGAACTGTGGGGAAGGCTTTCATCCCATACATTTTCTTTAAATATAAATATACTAAGAATAAGCACCTTAAATGTCACAAAAATACAGAGGAAGGCAGATGTAGCCTCCTACCTCATTATATCAAGCCACAATGCGGCTGACATTTCTTAAAAGGAAGATTATTTGAACAAAATTGCTCAAGAAAGCTAAGATTGTCATATTCATAAATAACCTTTGAAGAGATTAAGATAAAAAGCAAAATAAAGGATATGAAAGATTAAGACTTATTTCTGGAGTACTATTCAGGAAGTACCTATAGATTAATAATATATTATGTATTATGTAATTACTATCAATTGCTTCTTTAAAGTCTTGAGGAATCTACTACAGCAGTTTATTATAAGGAAATAGAAAATAACTGCATCATATCTGTATTTAATATCTGCTTTATATTCATAATTATGGAATATATGTTTAAGATCTGATTAGATATTCACATAGAACTGTCAATCAAGAGTGATATTTAGACTCTGGGAGAACACCCAGGTAGCTGTTTTAAATGCAAACCACCAACTTTAGTCAGTATTTAGGATTAAACCTTCGATGTTAAGTATTCATTCCAGGTAAACTTACATGCTAGTGAATTATTAAATTATTTATTATTGTAGATCATTTGGTCCTTGGATCACTATTAATTATTTAATAATTAACTAATTATTTTTCCTCCCCTCTCCTCCTCACAGTTTATGGTAGATTACTGAACTGAAATGTATGTTAGTCTTTAATCCATGGATCACTATTATTTATTATTTATTTTAATAATTATTTTCCTCTCCCTTCCTTCTCTTCTCTCAGTCCTTCTCCACAACTTCCCTTTCCCCCCACATCCACTCCTCTTTTCTCTTTGTAAAATTGTGGTCCTGCCATGTATATCAGCTAGCCATGGAATAGCAAGTAGCATTACAACTAGGCACCTCCTCTCCTATTAAGGCTGGATAAGGCAACCTAGTAGGAGGAAAGAGTCAGGGACAGGCCCTATTCCCTCTGTTAGGAGCCTTACAAGAAGACCATTTTACACAACTGTAACTAACATATATGAGGAGGGCCTAAGTCATTCCCACTCAAGTTCTCTGGCTGGTGGTTTAGTCTCTGTGAGCTTCTAGGAGCCTGAATTAGTTGCTTCTGTGGGCTTTCTTATGGTGTCCTTGGCCCCTCTGACTCCTAGCCTTCCTCTCCCTCTTCCACAGGATTTCCCGGAGTCCACCTAATCTTTGGCAATGGGTCTCTGCATCTGTTTTCATCAGTTGCCTCTTTGATGGTAACTGGGCTAGGCAACAACCTATGAATATAGCAGAATATCAGTAGGAATAATTTCATTGACTTTTTCCCCTTTTTTTTGCCAGTCATATTCAATTCTATCCTAGGCCTCTGGGTCCTGGTGCTCCAGGTTGTATCAGGGATGGGCTTCCTCTCATGGACCTCAAGCTGGACCAGTGATTGGTTGACCACTCCCATAATTTCTGCAGCACCTTTGTCCCAGAATATCTTGTGGGCAGCAGAAACTATAGGTCAGAGGTTATGTAGCTGCATTGTGTTTGGGTCACTATTTAAATTGTGTTTGCCTCTTGGATCACTATTTTCATTATAATCTCTTCAAATATTCCATTAAATTTTCATTTCAAATGTTACCTGAGGTTTATTAATGTTTTAATTTGTATTGTCAATCTGAAGCCATTATGTTTGCTCTGAATACCTCTTATATTTTCCAATGTTTAACACCACAGATACAAAAAGAACTCTCATTAATAAATATCTTCACCATCTATCCTAGTCTTCCAAATCTGAAAATACGGGCTTCTTCCCAGATCATGTTTCTTTCTTACTGATTGCTTTCTCTTCGTCAAGTCCTTTCCTTCTCTTTCTTTTCTATTTCACATCTGTTGATTCCTTACCTGTCTTGCCATGCCATGGTCTCAACCACAACCACTGCAGTTAGAATTACTAAAACTTCCAATTCTCTGTATTTCTCCTTTATTCTTCACCAAATTCAAGTTTTTTTTTAAAAAAATTATCAGTCATAATCATCATTTTTTGCAATTTTTCTTATTTGAATTAGAAACAAGATTGTTTTACTTGTCAATCCCAGTTCCCTCTTCCTCCCCTCCTCCTCTACCCATAATCATCATTTTTAAGTGAGAGAGATAAATCCATATGAATATGGTTGTACAGGTAAGATAGAAAACTTAGCTCTTAAAGAGCCCTGACTGTTCTTCCAGAAAGCCAAGATTCAATACCCAGAATCCATGTGGCAGCTCACAGCCATCTGCTACTCTAGTCCCAGAGTACCTCACACCATCTTCCCCTCTGTGGACATTATAGGCATGTACATGGTGCACAGACACACACACAAACAAAACATTCACACACATAAAAATGCAGCATTGTTTAACAGTTAAAATTAGGGTTCCAGTTTTCTTATATATAGTTTACTAAAATATCCTATCTCTTCTCTTAGTATAACGTATAATGAAGAAATAATAATACATAATATAACAAGAGTTGATTAATTTACATTTCACAAACTGAAACAGAAAGGAAGCTGGAATTGCACATAACACAATGACCACTAAGAGAGGCAAGTCTGAGCCACCTGGAAGGGGAATTGGATGAGGACTATGTTATGACCCAGAGATAGCAGATTTTAGAAATCCCCATACTGTTCATGTGAGGAATCTTTTAGAATGTTAAAACCAGATGTATTCTGGTTCTAACTGTAGCACTTGGAACACAAGTTATGTTCCAAGAAGTCTTCCACCAGAGAGCAGTTGCTAAGGTGATGGTCTAATAGTAGCATCAGATCAGAGAGAATGTCACAGCATGTTCACAATTATCGGTCAGATTGCCTTGGACCCCAAGAGATCTCCAACTAATGCAGCCAAGATTTAATCATAATTCTAAATTTTTTCATTGTCCCCATAAGATCATTGCACCCAAAAATCAAAAGAAAGTAGTCTGTAAAACTATGCCCAAATTCCCCATATTGTTTATAAATGTTTGTTTTCATTTAAAGGGGTTTGGTTATAAATGGTTAATGGTCACAGTCAATCTCTTCCTAAAGAAAAAAAAAATTGGATATGATATAGAAATGAATACATTGATATGGATTTTGGCTTATTGATACAAACATAAGGTCAAATTTGTTATTTTGTACACACACACACACACACACATATATATATATATATATATATATATATATATATTTTTACTCCTTTTAAGGTACTATGTTTATGTAGCTCATTTAAAAATGTAATGTATAATTTTAAAATACAGATTTATAGTTATCTATAATATTCAGACTTATTGCCATGTTAGTTAGGTTTTCTAGACATACAGAGTTATATTTCAGATGGGTAGGTAATCTTCAAACTTTTCAGAGACCTACAGAATATGGTGTTTAAATGTTTTGTTAACTTCAGTCTTTTCATGACAATGAGACACATCTGCTCCTGGCAGTACCAATTACTTCAAAGAGGATAATGGGCATCAAAGAAACTCTTTACAGAGGTTGCCTTTAATGTGGCAAAGCTAGCCATCTGTGCAAGAAACTGTTCTTGTCTGGACTCTTGACAGTGTGCTGGATGAACTGAACATGCAGGGCCCACAGAAAAATGACTGCTGAACTTTATCAAAACAAGGCAGGATAGTCGTTCAGGGTCCCTGCTTTACAGAAGAAATTGCCAGACATTCTGCAGGACACAGAAGAAAGCAACTGAAAAATTTTGCCAAAATAGGAACAGTCTTTTAAATTTCCTGCTTCATTGAAAAGTCTGTCAGGTACTATGGACCTGTAGGCTGTAGATGGATGCCCAATGTTACATAGAACTTTGGATGACTGTCCAGGCAGCCAGATATTTCTCATTTCTAGAGTTTTAGAAGTTTCTTACAGTGTACTTCCAGTTTCCAATGTTATATCCTTCTGGGGTCTTTGATGGAGTTGAAGGCTAGATAATTATAATTTTGGTTTTCTTTAGTTATGAAAAAAGATAAATTAGATATAAAACTTTAGACTCACAAATATAGGATAGATGACAGAATATTTTCTTTAATTTTGCCAAATGCAATATACTAACTCTTGAAACTATAATTCTTGCTTGATAACTGTTTTTGTTATATGTAATTTTACTGTTTTGGAGTTGAAACCTTCCTTCTAATTGAACAGAAAAGGGGAGATGATGGGCGATGTTCTTCTATATGCTGTGAATACATGTTGCTTTTATTGGTTGATAAGTAAAGCTGATTTGGCCAGTGTCCAAGCAGCATAGATCCTGGTTGAAAATCCACACAAAGATACAGAGAGACAAAAGGCAGAGTCAGGGAGATGCCCTATAGCCAAAGGGGAAGTAACATTGTGGTAACAAGCCACAAGCTTCATGGTAAAATATAGAATAATAGAAATGGGTTGGTTTAATTGTGAGAACTAGTCAATAATATTCCTGAACAACTGGCCAATTAAAATTAATATTAAGCCTTAGAGTCGTTATTGGGGAACTCGTAGGTGGGACGAGAAACCTCCAGCCACAGGTAAGAGCTCTTACTGTGTCTATATATAGAGTTCTGGGATTACAGGCCCATGTCTCCATACTCAGCTTTCATAAAAATTATTTAACAGAGAAAGCCAATATATGCTTTAAAAAAGAGTGTTTTTCTAAAGTCTTATTGATTCTTGGAATAAGCAGCAAGTTATGTGGAGGGAAAGTAGACAGAGATAAGCCTTGAAGACAAACTGAGGTTGTCTTCCTTCAAACATATTCTGGTACTCCTTAGCTCTGTGAGCATAAAGTGAAAGTTTCATGAGAATTTGTATAAAGTAAGCTACCCATAATTGGAAAATTAGTCAAGTGCAACATATTATGATTAATGTTTTAGGTTTTTTGTTTGTTTATTTCTTGAATCATAAGCTTTCAAGAAATAGAAAAGTCCTCTAAGACATAGTCATTATTAGCAACTATTAAATTACTTTCTAATAAATGTTTCATTAATGTTACTTCATCAAGCCCTGGAAGGTAGATATAATACCAGCTTTTTTTTTTTTAAAGATTTTTTATTTAAATTAGAAACAAGATTGTTTTACATGTCAATCCCCATTCCCTCTCCCTCCCCTCCTACCCTGCTCCCCAATAACACCCTACCTATCCAATACCATTTCTGCTCCCCAGGGAGAGTGAGGCCTTACATTGGGAGGGTCTTCAGAGTCTGTCATATCCTTTGGGATAGGGCCTAGGCCCTCCCCCATGTATCCAGGCTGAGGGAGTAACCTTCTACATGAATTGGGCTCCCAAAGTCCATTCCTATGCTAGGGATAAATACAGATCTACTACAAGAGGCCCCATATATTTCTGAGGCTTCCTCACTGACACCCACATTCATGGGGTCTGGATCTTACCAGCTTTATAGGTGAAGAAACCTGAGCCTTGGGGTAATTAATAAGTTTGCTTTAAATCATTTTAAAACTTAGAATAAAGGTATGTAGTAATCACATTTTTATCTTCCAAATCTGACTCAAAACTGTGATCTGTGCTGTTTTCCCCCAAAGACTAAAAACAAGCAAGTGTTCAACTCAGAATACCTCCTTGGTCCCTACTGTTTTTTTTCTTTCCCTTTTACTTCAGCAGCATCTGCAGTAATTAGAACTCCTTTTCCCTATGACGAGACATAGCTGAAGACTGCAGTGTGCTTTGCATGCATGTAGTCTACGTGGAAACAAAGATGCTTTTCCAGACAACGAGTCAATGACAAAGCTGAGGATTGAAACTTTAATTCTGCCCTTCTCATCAAATGCAGAATTGATGCGTCTTTCTTCATGAGACAATTTTTCATATTTGAATCCAAGATAAGTGATGCAGTGAGATAATGTAATTTCCTTCCATTGCCTGCAGCCTTTGATTAAAGAATTATGGTCTTGCTTTGAAAAGCTAGCATTTTTCCAGTGACACATTAAAATAATCATGAACTGCATTCCACTTCTTTTTGTAGTAGTTCTCATGTCCTTGAGCCTCTTTTGAGAGCATCATATAAAAGCTTAATGATGCTAATATTAACAAGCATATAAAATGCACGCCATAGTAACCAACCCTAAACAAATTTGATAAACTCTTGTATATTCATTCAACAAACCAAAATGTAACAAATCTACACAAGATTGAAATTCCACAATGAAATACCTTTCCCTAATTTCAAAAAACAGGGGACAAAAAAGATGAGAAAAGTATCAGCTCTATCTCCACGATGTAAGGACTGTTATCTGTCTAAGAAAAGACAGGCTATTTTTCTGTAAATGGTCAATTTCACCAAAAGTTTGTCCTTTCACTATCAGTGATCCTCTAAAGGGCCTGGCTTCTGGGAGGGAGGGGTCTATCCAGCCATGCCTGAAGCTATTTTTCAGGTTAGTTAAGTATCAAAGAACCTACAGAAGTCCTGCTGAGTATGTCATTATCTGCTAGTGCAGATGGAGCCTCAGCCATGCCACTCAGCAATGCAGGGTCTGGACATTAGCAATTGTTCCATTGCCATTTCAGTTATTACTAAAAAGAAATCACTAGAGACAGGACTTTGCCCATTGGCAGTTTGCCATTGGCCAAAGAAACCTTAGGGATTCAACAGCTTTACAGAGCTAGCTATAACTGAGCATATATAAACCATGTTTACAAAACATACACCTATGGTAGATAGAAATGCAAGTAGAACAAGATAGCAGCTTTTTCCTATTATCCAATTCTGACACCAGCATAGTCTACACGGGGCAAAAATATAGGCAGAAGTAAGAGCAATGTAGATTGATAGTAACAAAACAAAACAAAAACAAAACAAAACAAAACAAAAAAAACAAAGCAAGAAAAAAAAAAGCAATGGAATCCTGAAATTCTCAGGCAAATGGATGGAACTAGAAGAAACCATACTGAGCGAGGTAACCCAGTCACAAAAGGACAAACATGGTATGTACTCAACTCATATGTGGACTTTAGACATAGAGTAAAGGATTACCAGCCTACAATGCACACTGCCAGAGAAGCTAGTGAACAAGGAGGACCCTAAGAGAAACATACGTGGTCCCCTGGAGACAGGGAAAGCAACAAGATTTCCTGAGCAAATTGGGAACATGGGGAGAGGGGAGAAGGACTTAGGAGAATGAGAAGGGGAGAAGAGGAGGTTGTGAGGAGGACATGATGGTGCAGGGAGGCTGAGTTCGGGGAAGAACCGAAGAAAGCAAGACAAGAGATACTGTAATAGAGGGAGACATTATAGGTTTAAAGGGAAATCAGACACCGGGGAAATGTCTGGAGAGCTACAAAGATGACCGCAATTAACAATCTAAGCAACAGAGGAGAGGCTACCTTAAATGCCCTCCTCTGATAATGAGATTGATGACTAATTTATATGCCATTCTATAGCCTTCATCCAGTAGCTGGTGGAAGAAGAAGCAGACACCCACAGCTAAACCTTGAACTGAACTGAAAATCCAGTTGCAGAGAAGGAGGACTGATGAGCACAGGGGTCCATACCAGGCTGGTGAAACCCCGAGAAACAGCTTACCTGAACAAGAGAGAGCTCTTGGTCCCCAGACTGATAGCTGGGAAACCAGCATGGGACTGATACAGACCCTCTGAATGTGGGTGCCAGTGAGGAGACCTCGGAAATCTATGGGGTCCCTTGTAGTGGATCAATACTTATCCCTAGCATAGGAATGAACTTTGGGAGCCAATCCTGCATAAAGGGATACTCTCTGAGCCTAGACACAAGGGGGTGGGCCTAGGCCCAATCCGAAAAGATATGACAGACTCTGAAGACCTCCTACAGAAGGTCTCACTCTCCCTAGGGAGCAGAAAGGGTATGGGATAGGTAGGCTGTTAGTTGGGGGTGGGGGGCAGAGGTGGAGGAGGGGAGGGAGAGGGACCTGTGATTGACATGTAAAATAATCTTCTTTCTAATTAAAATAAAAAAATTAAAAAAATAAAGTCAGAAAGAGAAGCATTTCTACAGTTCCCAATTGAAGAGCTTCAATTCTTTCCTTGGCTATTATTAAATTTATATCTTACTACTATGAGATTTATTTTAAAATGTAAAACATGTTATTGTCAGAATGCTTTATAAAAATTATAATAAGCATTCAGATGATGTGCATGTTGAAATCAAGAAATGTATCTCAAGATAAAGAAGATATCAGAACAGATAATTAAAACCTACAAGAATAAGCATAGGGAAATCAATGGGTTGGTTTTAAAGAAAAATGAGGCATAAATAATGTTACTTTTGTCTCCCAAAAGAACCATTGAGTTCATTTTCAATTTTTAAAACATTTAATTCTGTGATCAATAAATAAAATATTTATATGTGTCATAGATTTAGGAACATACTGATAACATTGTTTGGCTGAATGTTATTTATGTTATTAATATATGCCTAAATCATTGTTTGGATAAGCAATGTTTATGTCAATTTCTGTAGTCCATAATTTAATGTAAATCTTTACTTAAGAATGTAATATCATTTAATTGAATCATAATCATTAACAATACAAAATTAAAATTTGTACTAGAAATATATATTATCCTGACTCTGAATCAGTAATGTTTAAATTAGCATCTGGTTGCATATCCTAAAGCATAAAACCTTTGCTATTTATTAAAAATTGACAAGAAAAAGGCTTAAGTGATTAAAGAATCATTAGTAGCTATTTATTTTGAGATTTAACATGAGTTTTAGGGGGATAAAACCATACTTAAATCACACAAGAGAAAACATCTCTAACTTCTTGAGCATGAATATCTTGGTTGACCAGCAGAAATAACTGCAAATATTGTTACTAATAATTAAGAATCATGGTTGATAAGTCTAGTAATTTAAACATACTGCCTATTTTTATTTCCAGAAATTCTTTTGCTCTCAGCTCTCTATTGTGCTATTTGCCAAGTGAAACCCTCTTTTTTTGACCTTCACTTAACTTTTCCTTAAAATGAGTGAATGCACTGACCAAGTGAGTTACTAATTGATTACACTAGTAGTTTTCTCATGATAAATCAGTACCTTTATATCCTTATTTATGTGGACTTTTCTTGTTGGAAATGCTAATCTTACAGATTTTAATGTGATCAATGCAAGGCCATTCCCAAGACTGAATCCTTCCGAGTGACAAATCAGTGCCAGTCAGGGATCAAGTCTGTAAGAACCATGAATTAGAGTCACTTGGATTCTTCAGCTTTGTGCTTTAATAGACTATTTAAAACAATCCAAATTTGCTGCATTCACAGAATAGTCTGTTGCAGGATATTTGATCACACTGTGAAACTCCTAGATTGTAGAGACTATGTTCATTAAATTAACTTTGGATCAGAGTGGAGCCAGCGACTAGTTGACAAGAATTAGCCATAGGGAGTATGGAGGACCCAGGATTATGGATAGAGAGAAGCATGGGAAGGAGTAGGGAGGGACTTAGAGATTTGCAGACCTTTTTGGTTTGGGATGGATGGAGAGACTCTTGCTTATCTCTGGGCAAAAAGGAAGGTCAGCTGGTTGCTTCTTGACTTCTCTGTTCTAGTAGATTTTCATCCCAACATCTGACTCCTAGTTTTTATTGGTAAACAGAAGAGTTTAGACAAAAATAACATTCCTAGATAACAGCAACAACAAAAGGCAAATCAAAACCAGAAACTGGAACCTGGATCATAACTACTGCAGCTAGCCTAACACTTTAAATGGAAAAAAGAAGAATTGCTACTTTGGATTTGCAATTTGGATGTTTCACATCTTGAAATTGATAATCCTCTTTACATTAACACCTCATAAGATCACATCTCTGCAAGCAGCAGACAATTCGAGCATCGGGGTAGGTTGTAAAGAGCACAGAAACAAGCTTTGAGGCCTAAACTGGTTAAAAATACTTAAGCTACAGAATCAAATTGTACAGCACTTTCAGTACAGGTTGTGTAATGACTAAAAGAATTTTCAGTCATTTTATGTATGAAAATAAATACCAATAGAAAAGACAAGGTCTTTGGCATACAAGGGAAACATGTAAATATAAATCCTGGTGATGATAATGAACAAATAGCTTTTGGAAACAAAATCTAATGTATTTTTCTAATCCTAAGAACGGCCATTCCATTACATATATTGCTTATAAGATAAGGAATCAAGGCAGAGAGATATCTCAGTAGGCAAAAAGCTTGCCATGTAAGCCTGAAGCTGAAGTTTGGATAACCATTATCTATGTAAAAAGTACCCCCCCCCCCCTTTGGTGACTTGACGTGACAGTAGGAATGCCAGGAATGCTGGAGGTGACTTGAGATTCCAGCCTAGGTGAATCTGTGAGCTCCAGGTTCAATAAAAGAACTCTTATCAAAAGAAAAGGGGGGAGAGTGACTGAGGGAGACACTCAATGTTTACTTTATGCTTCCTCATGCGTGCAAACATATGTATATGTGTGTTGGCATGTGCACACTCCACATACAACACAATTAAACACATACACACACACACACACCAAAAAAGAAAAAAAAATCTAACTCACATCCAATCCAAAGAAATATTTCAATGCAAGTAAGACAACTTCAGTGAAATAAAGACATTCTTGTGTCTCTTGTAACCTATCAGATTTTAAAATGTTTAAATTTTTCTATCGCACATGTACAACTTGGAAAGCACAGGTCTTTTCAGGATCACCTAATTCTTCTGTAGGAAAGAGTTGATGAGGTATATTGGATAGAGAGTAAAGAAAGATGTAGGGTGATGCTGGCCAAATAGAAAGATACAGGTTTAGCTAGCTTATATTCCCTAATTGTCATTTAATCTATGAAGTACTTTGTTGATTGCACAATCGGCATGTTGTTATGGAAATGAGGACATCTAACAGTTTCTTGAGCTTAGGGAGGAATGGCATGTCATTTTGATGAGAAAAAATATTTTTCTTGGACTTTTCAGATATAAATTTATTTTATCTGATACAGTGCTTCTCAACTTTGCCTACAAACAGCAATTCCAGGAGGACTGTTAAAGATAAGAATTCTCAGGATCTATGGAAACCCGCAGAAGCAAAATCTCCCATGGAAGAACAAGAGGTTTTAAAGTGCTACTGAGAATCTTTAAGGTTCTAGAATTGATCTTAGCAGCATCCAGAGTTTACATATGTAAACATTTCATAAAAGTGAATTTTAGTCTTTGGGAAAATAAATAATTTTCTCCTGGAGGCTTTGGTTAGTTCAGTTACCAAGGAACATGCCAAAAGGTAACTAACTCTATCTTTAGTGCTAAGAGCTTTAGGCTGAGGTGATGGCAAACCTAACAGCTGTATCAAAATGAGATCCCTCTGTGATTCCCTTTGTTTTCCTTCATGCCCCATGTATCCTTTGTGCTTCCCATTCTTCATCACCTACTATTACTCTCTGTGTCTCCTTTACACATTTATGTACACACACAACACACACACACACACACACACACACACACACACACACACACACACACAAACACACCCTGTATTAGAGAGAATATTTATTATTTATCTTTCTGAGTTTAGATGACATCTCCTTATGCTTTCTAAATCTACCCGTTTCTGGAACTGTAATGGTTTTATTTATTTTTATAGATGTACAAAATTTCATTGTGTATATGTATTATCTTTTCATTTCTAAATGACTTCATACACATCCACAGAAATTCTTTCACTTTTATGTTTCTTGCTGCTCTATTAACCAAAATAAGGAAATGGAACCATCCAAATGAATGGGTAATGAAAGTGGCTTTCATAGAAATTTAGGTTTTTGTTTATTTGCCTGTTTTATTTCTTGGTGTGTGTGTGTGTGTGTGTGTGTGTGTGTGTGTGTGTGTGTGTGTGTGTGTAGACATGTACCTGTGGAGTTTAGAGGAAATGTGTGAGAACCAATTCTCTTCTTCCATTTGTGGGTATCAAAGGTTGAACTCAGGTTTTGAGGCATGGTGGCAGCATTGTTACTTAGTCATCTCACTGTCCCTTATATGTACTCTTGATCTCAAGCCCTGTCCTACTTCAGTGCCTCTGGTTCTCTTCACAACAATATTATTAGGTCCACATCTACCATGAGTTGTCAGCTGAGGCTTGGCCAGTGCCTTTCTGATGTTATTGGCCACAGGTGAGGAATGAGCAGGCGCTGGGATGGGGGTGGAGTCAAAAGAGCAATTACAGCCTCTCACTCCATTTCTCAGCAAACAGTGCTTTTAGGGTGTGTGAGAGAGAACAGTCCTCTTTACCCTCCACAGTTACATCTTGGTGGCTGCTCTGGATGTGTTAACAGTGCTCACTCTGGGCCATGGCATGCCAAGCAGTCAGTCTCATAAGACCCAAGCAGCACAGCTCATCATAGTAGCCGAATGACAGCGACGATACTATCATCAATGTACAGATGAGAAGGCAGAGCCATTGAGAAGGGAAATGTTTTGCCCAGTGTCACACAGATGCTTCAAACACCATACAAGGGAAATTGTTTTTCAGAAGGAAATGAAGACAGTTGTATTTGATTTTCAGGAAAGCAATGCCAGTCATACTGAGTGAATATTCTCTGAGATTGCTTTTATATTTTCTATACTACATTTTAAACACTGCTAGTAATGTTAGGTTACAGTCCAAACCAAAAGACGTTAAACACAAAATTGTTCAGAAGGAGGGTCTGAAATTCTGAAAACTATGCCAGTGTTTTCAGAGAAGCTGCTGTAGGAACATAATACTCAACACCCTTTAGAGTCATTTTCCAAACTTTTGTTTCCTACAAGTTGTTAAAATTTTCACAAAACAGTATGCACCCCAAGGGTTTGTCCTTTCTCCCACTCTCTGATGCTGAACACCTGGTGGAAAAGAGATAATAAATGCAAATACTAATAGTGAAATTAATAAATTAGGAAAGCTATAAAATTATACTTTTAAAGTAGCTAATAAAATAAACACACCACTAGCTAGAATAATCTAGCGAAGATGGAGAAACTACAAATATTGATTGTAGTTTGATGAAGGGGGAAGAGTTAGAGATGCCACGGAAATTAAATTTTGAAAACCCAGATAAAGTGATTGATTTTCCTAGGAAGACATGAACTACCAAAATTTACCTAAGACTTGATAAAAACTCTGCACATGTCAGTAATTATAGAGCATATTAAGAAATTGTCAAAAAGAAACCTCTGAAAATAAAGCCAAACTGAGCTTTTAAATTAAAATTTTTAAGTGTTAGAGGAGCCCATAATTCCAATGCTACTTATAGCTTTTCAGTTTTGAAGAAAATGCAAGCCAATTCCTAACTACTCTCTTCTAAAATGTGAAAGTAACACTGTTCCAAATCCTGGGGAAGCAAACACTTTAACAAATATATTATTCAAGAGTTTCATTTACTGTGGTGAATTGAAGCTATCCTTAAGATCTCCAGCATTATATAGTGAGAGCAATTAACATGGCCAAGTGTGGTTGCTTCTTAGAGATCTAAGGTGTCAATTACTGGGATCCACTGCTGGAATAAATCACTGGAGAAAGGCTATAGAATCATATGTACAATATTTTTACTAACATGGTTATATAGTCCTTTTCAGCTAAATATGAGTTTTTAATATCCACACATCCACAAGCACACATTATACATGCACATCCAAAGATCAATATAAAATGATAAAAATAAATGTGATGTTAATATTTAATGGAATTTTCTAGAAAATAAGATCAAGATCAACCATCTTTTGACTTTAGTGTTCATTGCAATTTTGAGATATGTTGACAGGCATGACTTGTAAATAGTGTTGTGTAATATTTTGATTGAATATGACAATAAAGCTTGCTTTGAATCAGAGAGCACAGCTAGCTTCTAGCTGACCAAAATTAACCATAGAGGTTTTAGAGGACTGAGGATGAATAGAGAGACAGGAAGTAGTAAGGCAGGGCTTATAGATGATGAAGGATTGGAAAAGATAGGAGGTCACTGGTGGCTTCTCTGCCACTTGTCTGATCTATCAGGTTCTTGCCCATATATCTGACTCCTGATGTTTTTGTTGATAAAGAATAATTAGATAAATGCATCAAAATAGTAATATGAACCTTTAAATACAAAGTCTATAATAGATTTGAATTTGATATGAAAACTCAAAATTACATTTAACAACTTCTGAAAACATATATACAAGTAACATTATATAGACTGAATAAGGTGTATTTCTGTGTTTAGAAATATATATTTATGATATATATGTAAAAACAATCAATGAATAAAGGCTATGAATTTTAAAGAGAACAAGGATGATATATTGGAGGTTTTGGAGGGAAAAAAGAGGGACAGATAATGAAATTATAATCTCAAAATGTAAAATAAACAATTTTTATAAGTTTTAAGAAATCTGTGTCCAGATAAATTCTCTAACCTCATTCCCAGTTCTGTAAAAGTTCATGTGCTGTAGCCTCCCCTCTCTCTGCTCCCATCTCCAGAAGATCATGCAGATCATCTATAGGCTTCCTCACCAGCCCATCCCTTCAGCTCAGCTATAAAATCCCACAGGCATTTTCTGGGAACTCTCTGAACACCCTGGTCATGGAAGTAGGTAGTCTATCTTCAGTTTTCCTCTTTTGCTTCAAATCCAACTCCCCAGTCAGTCTCTTCTCCAGCTCTGTAGCAGACCACTTACTGTGTCTCTCTGCTCCCACTACCCGGAGATTATATAGAGCTTGGTGGCCCACCCTAGTGGACCCCCAGCTACCTCCTAATAGCCCATGCCTATTCCTAAGTGCCAGCTCCTAATACCTAGAAACACATTCTACCCAGAACCCCCAGAGGCCACACCTTGCAGGACCTCAGAAACATTCTATACTAGGCAATCCACGGCCACCTCAGTATCCTAAGAACAGATAGGGCACCAGAAACCAAGGAGCAAAATCTCTATCCAACCCAAACAAGACCAGATACTAGCACCTAGAGTTACAATCATTCAAATCCCAGATGCCTAGATAGTAGAGTAAAAACACAATCAATAACAGCAAGTATGTATGTCTCTACAACCCTACCACAATAGGCCATGAAAAATGCAATATAGCTGAAGCACAAGACATGGACTTCAAGATAGCTTTTATAGATATGTTAGATGTCCTTAAAGAGGATGCGAATGAATCCATTAGTGAAATCCATGAACACACAAATCAAGAGTAGAATGAAGAAAACAGTTCATTTCACAGAAGTGAAAGCAGAAATGCAATCAATAAAGAAAACTCAAACAGATAAAACTGGAACTGAAAAATTCAGAAATTCAAACACAAAACCCAAGGTAAGCCTCACCAACAGAATGCAAGAGATGGCAGAGAGAATCTTAGGCATAGAAGAAATGGATTCTTTGGTCAAAGAAAATTTTAAATGAAAATGTTAAATGTAAAATTTGATGGTACTTTATAGACCAGGGACCTAATACTACTGTTCTGCAAATGAAAACATCACCTAAATCCTAATGACATTCTGCTATACTAATCGATCAGTGTCTTGCTCAGCCATCTTTAGAGAAGCCTCCTTCTGCAGAAGATGGGAACAAATAAGAGACCCACAGCCAGACAGTATGCTGAGAATGAGAGGCCTTGGGACACTTAGCTCTAAATGAGTGTCTCCATCAAATCCCTTCCTCCAGGCAAAGGGAATTCTGCAGAAGAGGACAGAGTTTAAGAGCAAGATGGATGGAGGGCACCAAAGAATCAAGACCTTCTAGACTTAATATGGTTGGCTCACATATGAAACATGTACAGTACCTGCACAGGTTTGCACCACATGAGGTCCTAGAACTGTTGTATTTTTGTGAGGGTTTCATAATTCTCTAACATAAGACAATGTTAGTGTCATTGGGAGAATGTTAATAGATTAATGGAACCAAAGTATAAATAAATGAATGCAAATACTGGCTGTGCTTTGAACTCGTCAATATTATTGACTTGGTATCATCGGGGCAACTGGAAGGTGTTTCAGAGAACAAAGTCAGCTCTGCCTTCCTCTCTGTGTCCTATTATGAGGAAATGGGGCTTTATGAAAAGAAGTTTTGTGTTCTCATGAGTGATAGTGTAAAAGCACAAGACTGAGTTTCCTCTCTTCAGTCTTCCCTCCACAAGTGGATATCCAATGTGCATTCTAACTCCATGTACAAAGATAACTGCATCTTAATAGTTCTCTAAGATTGGAGCACAGGGAATAACACTGTTGGGACAGAACAGAGGTAATTGCTCTTCAATGAAGGAAGTTAAAAGAGAAAACAAAACAGTTTCTTTTACTTTTTACTTTCAGAAGAAGTTTTAGAAACAATTTGCTCTACTTTTTCAATCTGTAAGTATCTTGCATTTAGAAGAAAAGAAAACACATGTTGCTATCTTGCAGTTGTTACTGGTTCTATTGCCCCATGTAAATTCCAGCAAAGAATTCCTTTTCTTGCTACTCTTTATTTGTGCATTGCTAGTGTACAAATCTCTGAGTGGATTCATACATATTAAATGAATTTGAACCAAAATCTCTAAGCAATGGACACAAAATGGTTTTCAGCTTTGGAAAAACAAGTGTATTTCAGTGACATGCTCAATTTACAGCAAGAACACAAGTCTTCCATTCCTAGATATCCAGAAAATGTAATGACCTGTGCATGACCAGTAGTGCTGGCATAATGGGTAACGTTTAGTTATGTGAAGTTACGGCAACAAAGGTCTCCTGTGCTCCTACTTGTCCCAATGTCGAGTTCGAGGCAGCAGTGTTTCCTACTGTCCATTCTCTCTATCTTCTCTATTCTTTGCATGTCTATTGGAATGATCTTCACAAATCTGAAATAAATCCCTCTGCTGGAAACCTGATCTGAATGGAAATTTCATGTACAAGAGTCAGTGATGTTTCTCTATAAATCACACTTCATCAATTATCAGAAAAAGCATCAGTTAACATGCTTATTAACTTATTAATTGTGAATATATAAGGTGAGATCATCCCAGGATTTCAGGAAATGGATGGGCTAAAACAGACTATGTACTAATTTTGATTAAATGGTGAGGCCTTTCAGAAGTCCTTGGGCTAGGAAGGATGAATGAGACCAGGGAGTTCTTCTACCCTTCCTACCTGCTGAGACACACAAAGAAGGTACCATTTATGCAGTAGGAATAGTGTCATCAGCTGACCCCAAATCTTCAGGCCACTTGCTCTTGGTCTTAGCTATCAGAGCTTTGAGAAAGAGATTTCCTTTGTCTACAAGCCATGAAGTCTATGGTATTTTATTACAGAAGCTTGAATGGACAAAGACAACTAATTATTCCTGACTTTAATACCATCACAGAAGTATTCCACCACCATGGTAAGGATTTCACTGAAGCAAATATCTAAGAAATTCGGGGTACTTTTTCCTTGTTTGCTGGTTCCAAATAGTGTTTATAGTTTCCTCATATATACTTAGCAATTTGTTTAGACCATGATAATATGCATTGGAGGCAATGCATTGCACATTCCCTATGTTTTCTCCTTTGTCTTCAAACATCCTCTCTGTGATTCTGCTTCATCCCAGTTTTGCAAATCAAGGTCAGACAGACACAGGCTTAACTTTTTCCAAGGAAACAAATTCTGTCAAATTTCAGGTTGGTCAAAATATAATTAGTGTAGGATTTTCTGTGACACATTAAGGCAGAGAACTGATAATTTGTGGTGAGTTTTGGAAAGTGAAAGCCATAGGGAAATAATTTATTAATATTTAGACAATATTAGCCTGAGAAGAGTCACTGCATTAGATGGGTGAGAACCTAAATTATTTTTTTTATGGGAGGGAGGCTCTAGCTTTGGCTGCTTAAATAAATTGTCACAATAAGGGTCATGGTGCTAGTGTACATCTGTCACTTACTGGCCACTTTCCATGAATTTAACTGTAGATTTTGTCTGTATAGTATCTTAAATTTTACAAGTCAGGTACCTGTTATTTTCCTTTTGAATAAAAACAAAAAACTGGAGAAATGAGGAGACAGACTGCATCCATGCAAACCTTGAATCTCAGAATCGAGACAGATTTCACTATGCAAACCGGGAATCTGAGAAACAGGGAAGGGCATGGGGTAGAGTGTTAAGGTATAGACTGCACCTATTTTACCATCACAGTGGTTTTGTTTCCCTCACATTCTGCAGAGACTTGATCAGAAAGTGGTCTAATGAAGCGCCACAGGTTCCCATCGAAGTCCTCAACAGACATTTCTGAGGAGGAGACCAATTAGGAGTATAAACTGTAAAGGGCCAGCACAGACTTCAAGTAAGAGAAAGGGCCGGTGGTAAGGGAGGAAGGGAGGGGGAGGGGTGAGGATGCTTCTCTCTGAAGTTCCTTCCTCAGTTTCACAGTCTTTTTTTTTTTTGGTCCAGCTCACCATTCCTTTCCTTTCTCATAGTTGGAGGAAAACTCCCTCCGGGGCTCTGTGAAGGAGGAATAACAGGCAAGCCTGTGGGCAGGAGAAGGGTTGCGTTATGTTACCCATGTAATGATGAAGGGCCGCTCAGGCACTAACAGCAGGAGCTGCCCTTCCATTGACCACTACTCAGCACAGGTGCATAGTGTTTCCAGAAGCCTTCCTACAGAGCGACTCCCCAGGGAAGAATATGAATTTACAGCAGAGACACAAGCACTGTCCTCACAGAGTGTGCTGTGAGGAGGAATTGTTAGCTAAAAGTTCCAATGCCACTGCAAATATTTATGAGAGGTTGCCTTGAAAACATGCCTTATTTACTCAGGCTATTCTTTACCCATTTACTCTGCTTTCGGGTCGAAAGAAAATCATAAAAGACAATAAAAGGCAACTAAACAGAAGGGAAGAGAGACTGGCTCAGCAGAATCACAGAGATGATTAATTGCTATATTCTTAGCAAAGTCTTCATTATCGCATTTGATTTAGGTAGATGACAAATTGCTTTGTATGTGTATGATAATTCTAACTATATATAGTCTGTTTCATTACTCGAATTGCTAGTTTTTATATAATACAAAATATTTCAGTTTTTGGCTTATGGATTATCTAAAAGCAATCTGGACACTATTTCCTCATTAATATAATTAAATTTCAAGTAAATTAGCAGAAAATTAAAAAGCTGAAACTATGCTGTGAATGTTTAAGACCCTTAGAATTCCTAAGCTAACAAGTGAAACTATTTGTCTTAAGTGTCTTCTTAAGGTTTTTTTTTTTTTGTCATTTATGTGTGTTTGCATGTGTGTCTGCATGAGTTTCTGTGTAGCACCTGCATGCAGGTGCCTGTAGAGACCAGAGGGTGTCATATTCCCAGTAACTGGAGTTAGAGGCAGGATGTGGGTGCAGAGGTAAGACAAGTGTCACTGTGAGTTGGTGGTTTGACTGAGCTACATTGTGAGTTTCAGGTCAGCATAAGCTGCAGGGTGAGACACTGCTTTCAAACCAAACCAAACCAAACTAGACAAACTTCAGACAAGCTTCAAGTGATTATCAATATCTGTTATTTGAATAAGTTTGCTTTATATTCTTGTATAAAGCAACTTCTCACCCACAGGTACATTTAATGGAGAATTTTTGTAAACATGATAAAAAAGCAAGGTATATCTGTTCAAAGATAAAGACTCAAGGCTCATTTATTAATTCTTCTCAGAGGGTAAATAAAATTAATATATACTTTAAATATGACTTAAAATTATTTATCATCAGTATAAACTAAAAGACATTATCAGAGTAATTTACACATGTGGGGGATATATGAGGCAAAAGTTGAAGTTTCCCTTCAGTATAAAAGTCAAATTACTTCAATTCCCTATTTCTACTTATGTTGCTAAGACAGTGAAACCATCTCATATGTAATAGGAGGAGCTAGCATGTTCTGCATGTTATGTGATCCATTGAGACACAGACTTTAATCACTTATAACCTTATATCTGAAATACACTTCGAAATCATTGTCAAATCGTACTTCCAAAATTTACCTCAAGTATTTTCTCCATTTCATTCAAGCCCCATAAAAACCAACTCATGTACCCCTCTACTTTATTTCACTACATTAGGAATTGCTTCTTGCCGAAAACTGTGTAATAACAGATATTAAAATATTTTTTCACAGTGGTATAATACAGTGGCCTCCTAATATTTCACTAGTGTTCCAGTGACATGTCTAAATGGCAAAGTAAAGCCATATCCTGAGAGATGCAGGAAGGAAAGAATGGTTTACAATGAGGTCAAAATTTCTTTGAAGTTTATTGACTGAGAATGCAGACACAGTTTGAACCAAGTTCTTCAATATGGATGTACATATTGTTGCAGATGATTGAAACCAACCTCAAACGTATTTAGGAAAAAAGAGAAATATATAAGTTAGGAAAACAAAGGAATCATAGGAATGATTCAGGGCTGTTTCTACAATGGGCTTGAATAATATCAAGTCTGTTCCTGCTCCTCTTGCTGTGAGGCACTGAATCCAGCCTACTCTTTTGGGTCTAGTAAATCTTGAATTTCTTGAGTTTTCTTATCACATAGCTGTCAGTTCCCATATCTATCTGTGGTATGAACAGGGTGCTTTTGCACCAGAGTCCTTTTTTAAAAAAAAATCATCACAACAGGTTTTGATTCACTTGGGTTGTGTCAGAGAGATATTAGCTGCAAGGGTTTGAGATATATAGCAATAGAAACCCTCTCAAAGTTATGTGCTGTCAGTGGGATTAGACTTTTCTCAAAGAAAGGAGAAATACTGAGAAGATAAAAGCAACGATATCATAGTATAGTAAACTGTAGAGTACGAAATACAGTAATTAATTGATGATGTTTTCAGGCATGCTATAAATATATTTTATTATTTGCATTGTCTTGTATCTTCCTATTCTGAGATTATGGTTGGATGGTGTCATTTTGGGGTTTCCAGGATGACAGTATGTGGCGATAGAAATTATTTTGCATGGTAAAACTTAGATATAATTTTTCATGCATATTAGCTTAAGATAAATATGGTATTTGCATTAGGAATTGAAGTATTAAAATAAAGATCAACTAAACAAAGATAGAAAATGTCCCCCTCAAAAAAAAATAAGGAAGAAGGAATACCTCTGCAAAGAATCAGGGATGGTGTTCCCTTTAGAATGGTGTTGATGACATCAAAGGAACAGGGTGGGAGATTTAGCTCTTGATTCTTTAGCAGGACTTATATCAGCACTTTCAAAGCCCAGGAAGGTATATGTGCATGCATGTTCACATGTACTGTTCAGAAAGCAACTCAAATGGGAATGTGTAATGGTGATGAGGAAAATGAAATCAGAGGTGCAAAAGTGGGGCAGACTTCATAGACAGTGCCGTGAACATCATGCCATATTGGGGGCCACAACAAAATGGCACCCGAAAGCGGGGCCTGAGAACAGGGGAAGAAGCCATAGACACCATGAAGAGATGGACACCAAAGAAGCAATGGACAAGGCAGAGGCATGGACATTTCGAAGAGATAGTCATCTCAGGTGAACCCGTCGGAGAAGCAAGCACAGAAAAAAGAAGTGGCCAAGGCTGACTGGAAAGTCCTAAGCTGGTGCTAAGAAGTCGCTCTGCTGTGGCGCTGCTTAGGGAAAGAGTATTCAAGGGAGACAGCCAATACATCCTTAATGATGGCTTCATCATCACTATGGGGACTGTCACAGCTTTTCTCTAGGGACTGCTCAGCCTGTGGGTAGTGATTGTCTTTCTCCGCCAGAAATCCTTCTGTTTTATCCTTCCGCTCGTGGTCTCTCTAGGCCAGATGTACGGGGATGTGCTGTACTTCCTGAGAGAGTATCATGATGGATTTCAGCATGGGCAGCTAGGCCACCCCCTTTATTTCTGGTTTTACTTTGTTTTCTTAAATGGCATATGGCTGGTGGTACCTGCAATCCTCATCCTTGGTGCCATAAAGCATCTCACTCATGCCCAGATCAAGCTGGACAGCAAGGTCATGAAAACTAAGAGAAAGCATAACTAAAGAGCAGTATAGTGGGCCGGAACACCACTGATAAGGCACCCTGCCCACCTCCCAGAAGATTCAAGCCCTCCTCCCACAAGTTGGAGGGTCAGAACTATCTGATTTGTCACACTCAGGCTGATGAGTGGGCACAAAAAGGGCCAGTGGGGAAAAGTAGGGAATGTGTGGGGAACCATTGAAGAAAAGATATGAGAAGGTAGGGAAAAGGTGTCCATGATAGTGGAGAGAAAGCAAGGCATAGGAAGGAAGAAATACACAAAGCCTTCTAGAGGTTGCTTTGGATGTGTTCAGGAAGGGCACCGGGTCAAACAGAGTCCCAACAGAAGAGAAAATAGGGGATCAGGCTTATGCCCAAAATATAGCCACAGATTTTTCCAATGGCTCAGAGGGCAAAAGTCAAGCTAAGGCCAAGGTCAGTCCTGGCAGCGACCGCAGTCCACTGGCCCTCAGCCAGTGGCTTGATGTCACCTCTGGCTGGCGTCTGTGGTCGGCTCGACAAAATGGCTGACTGGACAGCAGACAGCCTGGAGCTCCTCGGGGTAACTTGCAGCCTTGGGAACTGCCACCACGGCTAATGGCTAGTCAAATGTATGTAATGCTATTGATACAGCCAGGCAGAAACTGTTTTGAGACTTATGGAGAAGAAAGGGCAACATACTTAAGCTTCGATCTATTTAAATTTTGGATGCTCATATTTCAAGGATTGACTATAGCTACTGTGTTAGGAGAAATTTCAATCAAGTGAAGTATGTTTAAGAGAGCAAATTTAAGTAGTGTCCATACCAGAGGCACTGGAGGCATTTTTTTAAAAGGCTATTTTAACCTTTATACATCTCCATGCCACAGGAGAATGTTTGCAGCCTCGAGAGCTCAGGTGTTACCTCCAGGAGGATTTTTTTCTGATTCAGGAACATTTGGGGATGGACAATGGCCCATCCCCCATTAACCTTATTTGTTTTACAGAGACAGATTCCAGCCAGAGACAGGTATGGTTTTCCTTGTTTACAGGGAATCCTAAGACATGACGGGACCCCATGGTAGGTTGAAGGGAGTGACCTAAGCCAGGCACAGTATTCTGTCCTGTTGCAAAAGCATGGGTTTCTTTTTATTAATTTAAGAGAGGGATTGTCGGGGGTCACGACACTGCCAAAAGATTGCTAATTAAGTCGGTCCCTTTTTATACAAGACCCCTTGATATATGAAGCTGCATGACAATGTATATAGTCATTCATTCATGTTGTTGTGAAATGTTTTTCTATATATACACATCTCCAAGGAGCTTAATCCAGAAAGCATCACACCATATTAATAACTACAACAATTATAAACAATGGGGCCAATGAATCACCTCAGAGGGCAAGAGTATTTTAGCCAAAAGTCTCATGAGCTGAGTTGGATCCCCAGGTTTTATGTAATTATACTGAGCTCAAGATAACATTCTAAATGAGCGCAAAGACACTCATTTTGAGATGGCCAAATATCTTCCAAAAACTTAGTGTTTATTTATAGTGGTAATGGTGGAAAAATGACTCAAAGATTTCTAAACAAACCATCAAGATAACTTCTAAAACAGTATATATATATATATATATATATATATATATATATATATATCTCCTACTCTATATGTTATGTGTATGTGTGTTTTCAGGGTTGACCACTTAGAATTAGATAACCAGTTGGTGAACTCTTCCTCAGAGAAAACTATCCCATTTTCACCGCTCCTTAGTGATCTGTAGTTCTTTGATAATGGCTGAGGTCTTGTGGGCCTTCTTCTGTCCACTTCAGCATGCTGATTGTTGTCATGTTGATGAGACTTTATGGGTGTAGCTTCTGGCATTAGTAAGAGACACAATCTCACAGCAATCTCCTTTACCCTCTTGCTCTTACAATATTTCTATACTTCCTTGAGCAGTTTCCTGAGCCTTATGTATGGGAATTGTTTTGTAGATATATGTGTTGGGACTCTGCGTTTTGATTAGTTGTGTTTTCTGTCCAAATTCTAACATCTGCATTTTGTTTGGTGGGCAGAGCAGTAGACCTGTGGATCTTGCTAGAAGCTCAATAACAAAATCTACTGCAATCTCAATTGCTGTGCTGCTGTATCAGGTATAACTACAGGTTAACAGGCTACCATCTATTCCCTCACCAAATTCATAAAGATCCTAGAGAACACATTTATAAATGGTTCTCTTCATTTTACACATCTGTGTGGCAGGGCCATTTAAAGGTAAGTGTTGAATATTTCCATTATTACACATCAAGTCCTAAATGGTAAATCCATTATAAAACCTATATGGTTCTTCATTAACACGTATGAAGGGAACATTCCAGGAAAGGAGTTCACAGGCTAGAATGCTGAGTATTGATTTCTTGGAGAAAATTTTCTCACCCCCCCACAAACATCTTTCCTTTATCTCTATCAGCTCTTCATTTATTTTATTGTTGAATTAATTTTTGTTTTATTTTATTATGTTTCTAACAGAATTCTCATGCTTATCATCCTCAACTAGTGGATGATAAGGAAAGGAATTCTGGGTAAGATGCAGTCTTTTGTCCATGCTCCTTTTCACAATTCTAATCTCCCAAGCAGCCATGAACTGGAGTAATGGCGTGCCAACCTCCTGGCATCTGGCACAGGCAACTGCAAACTTTTGGAGGCATCCCTCTTTAATTGTAACTATTACACTCAGCTCCTGCATTCTCAACACTTTTAAATTGTGTAGTCTGATGGCCCCAATCAGCAAAGACAGTTCTCTCTTCAAAATACTCTCATTGATTGTAGTTTAAAAGAAAGCTTAATGATTTTAAGTCTCTCTTTATAAAAAACAAAAGCACACAGAAAGGAGGGAGAAGATTTAGGATGACTGACTAGTGCCTGTTAGTAATTAGATGCAGAAAACAAGTAGGTATCCAATAATATCCTGGCTACATTCATGCTTCTTTCCCCTGTATTCTTCATCTTCAATTCCACAAAGCTACAGTAATGTACTCTCCTCACAGTGCATTCATATCTGCTATTTTCCTTTTTTCACTGAAGGACTTGATGCTGTGCAGCAGATAGCTGAACTCTAGGGGAGTTGAAAATTGGAAAGTTAGATATAACAGGAGAAAAAAAATGAAAGGAAAAAATCGCTTCTTTATGTGGAGGCTTAAAGAAATAGGACCAATTTTGGGGTTGCACTCAGAGACTAGAGAGCAAGGGAAGTGATTCCTCTGCACCAGGTGAAGAAGAAGGTGCAGTTCCCCAGGGGTCCTGCTGGAGACAGGAACACCATGCTTAATCTTTCCCTGACTACTCTATAGAGAGCAGTTGTTCTCAATCTGTGGGTAGCGACCCCCTTGAGGATCTAAAGACCTTTTCATAGGGATGGCAGAGCAAATATTTTGCCTAGCAGATATTTACATTATGATTCATAACAGTTGCAAAATTACAGTTATGAAGCAGCAACAAAATAATTTTATGGTAGGGGGTCACCACAAACATGAGGAACTGTGTTAAAGGGTCACATCATTAGGAAGGTTGAGGACCACTGCACTAGAGAGAAATGGGCCATCAGTCTAGATCTAGAAATACCACATATTATAAGTATTTTGACATACTAGCTTTTTGCCTAGAGAATGGTTATTAGAATGTTTCTATAATGAACATGTAATTGGTAAGAAATCGATGCTTTAGAAATCTACTTAATATGTCTTGAATATTTTAAAGGCCCATTATATACTGTGCCTAAATGTTACTGCCTTGGGCGTGGGCTGTGTCAATAATGTAGAGTCAATATGGATGCAATTAGAATTAAATAGTAATTAAAATCTGCATATAAAGGATTTTTTAATTCTATAGAGTTACCAAACTCAGAGAAATGATATGCAAATTGACAAAACACCCCTGTATTACACAATATTGAGCTCTTTTCAGTACAATGAAGGACCATAAGGAAGTACTTCACAAACTTCCAATGCAGATGTGCTAGTATTTCTGCAGGGGAACAGAACAATGACAAAATTCACACACCACATTTCTTTCAAGCTATTCCAAAGACTGCTCAGTTCAAGATTTGGCTTAATGTGTCTGGAAGCTGCTTGATGTGAGCTGTGACATTTCTAAAATGAGAATCCACTCAGTATTACAAGTCTTCATTCCTGCTGTAATTATAAAGGTATAATGAAAAAATGTCCCTTTCTGGAAGACTGAGGAGTGTCCTGTGAAATCCTTACACAATGGGTCAGAACAATGCTACAGTAAGCAAATAGCTTGCTCTCAGTTCAATGAATGGCACTTGTTCAGAATACAGTGCTCTTGTTGAGATTAGAGGAGACTGGGCATGTTTAAGGTGGTACAGCTGTAGATAATTTCCTCTTTTCAATCACTATGTCTTCCTGGCTACTCTCAAATATCACTGTAGTCTCATATCCCTCCCTCCCTTCTTCCTTCTCTCCCTCCCTCTCTCTGTCTTCCCTCCCTCTCTCCATTTTCCCTCCTTCCTCCCATCTGTCTGACAGATGCTTTCCAAATAAACAAATGAATGGCAAATTAATTCTTTCCCCGTGCATACAGAGAGTAAGTCCTGATTTTGGTGTGTATATTAAATCCTTTCTCTGATTCTTTCATTGAAATGTGTATTACCTTTAGGACATAGGTCACATAGTTAGGTAACTACCTAAATACTTTCATCTCCCACACAAAACCTCTGTGAATATAGAAGCCATGTTTATACATCTATTCCAATGTGTGAATCCTTATTAAATGGATGCTTCATTTTTATAATTGCAGTAGTCTAGCAGCTGAGACAGGAGGACTGCTACAAGTTTGAAGTCATCTGGTGCTACATAGTGAGTTCTAGACCAGCCTGGAATGAAACATGAGAACATAATTTTCTATCTATCTATCTATCTATCTATCTATCTATCTATCTATCTATCTATCTATCCATTTGTCATCATCAGTGGTTTGAATGAGAATGGCCCCATAAGCACATATATTTGTATGCTTAGTCCTTAGTTGATGAAAGTTTGGGAAGGATTAGGAGGTGTGGCTTTGGTGGAGGAGGTATGTCACTGGTCTTTGGCTCTGAGGTTTCATAAGCCCAGGCCCAATGTGTGTGTGTGTGTGTGTGTGTGTGTGTGTGTGTGTGTGTGTGTGTGCCTGTTGCCTGCATATCAGAGTGTAAATCTCTCAGCTACTGCTCTATTGCCATGCCCTTTTGTTTTCTGTCATAATGATCATGGCCAACCATCTAAAACTATAAGTCCCCAATTAAATACTTCCTTTTATAAGAGTCACCTTGGTCATGGTATCATTTCATAGCAATAGAACAGTGACAAAGTATCTATCTATCTATCTTTCTATCTGTCTGTCTGTCTATCTATCTATCATCTATATAGTCATTTATCTATCCACCTATAATTAGGGCAAGAACTTTATAGAACGTCTTGTTATCCATGATGAAACTTACTCATTGGATGAATGAATTAAATGCCATGATGTCTCAGTCAATTCAGACAAAGGAAGCATACAATCACCAATGAGCAAAAGAAAAAATAAAAAAGAAAGACTAGTTTGTCTGGCAGTGTGGATTGTAGGCTGGTAATCCTTTACTCTATGTCTAAAATCCACATATGAGCAAGTACATACCATGTTTGTCTTTTTGCGATTGGGTTACCTTGCTCAGAATGGTTTTGTCAAGTTCCATCCATTTGGCTGTGAATTTCAAGATTCCATTGCTTTTTTCTGCTGAGTAGTACTCCATTGTACCACATTTTCTCTCTTCAGTTTAGGGGCATCTAGGCTGCTTCCAGTTTCTGGCTATTACAAATAGTGCTGCTGTGAACATTGTTGAACAGATGTCCTTGTTGTATGAATGTGCTTCTTTTGGGTATATGCCTAAGAGTGGAATTGCTGGATCTTGTGGTAGACTGTTTCCCATTTTCTTGAGGAGTCACCATACTGATTTCCAAAGTGGCTGTACAAGTTAGCATTCCCACCCAGAGAAACTAGTAAACAAGGAGGACCCTAAAAGAGACAAACATTGTCCCCTGGAGAAGGGGAAAGGGTCAAGATCTGCTGAGCAAATTGGGAGCACTGGAAGAGTGGGGAGGGAGGTAGGAGAATGAGAAGGGGAGAAGAGGAGGGATGTAGAGGACATGAGGGAGTAGAAAGGTTGAGTCAGGGGAAGAATAGAAGATAACATGAATGGAGATACCATAATAGACGGACACATTTTAGGTTTACAGAGAAATCAGGCACTAAGGAAATGTCTGGAGATCTACAAAGATCACACCAGCTAACAATCTAAGCAACAGAGGAGAGGCTACCTTAAATGCACTCCCCTGATAATGAGATTTGTAGGGAGCTGCAGAAAACCGCACCCAAAAGATGGCGCTGGTTTCCGCCCTCCGCCAGCCCGACGGCGAGCGCTCTCTGTGGTAAACAACTCCAAATTAGGTAAAGGTCATGTATCCTCTTAATTCTGCTTGGAGACAACCTATCCTGGTGCGCCACGTAGGGTTAGGTGATTGGTAGATGTAGACTATATCAGGCCCCGTCTCCCTCGGCCTGGGGCCGCCGCCATTATACATTGTACAAAGCAAAGAGGTTCCCGATTAAACTGTGTTTGAAGAAGATTCCTCGGTGTGGCGTCTTTCTTGCTGGTCAAGGGTGGACGCCGCAAGTGGTGGCCTGTACGGGGAATCAGAACTTCTCACAGTCGGGGGTAAGTTCCCAAGGTAAGTGGAACTGTAAAGTCCGCGGTGAATGCGGAGATAGGTCTCCGGTAAAGGAGCACCAATGTCCTCGGAAAAGAGGAGATAGGTCTCCGGTAAAGGAGCACCAAAGCCCTCAGGAAAGAAGCGATAAAGTCTCCGGTAAAGGAGCACCAAAGCCCTCGGGAAAGAGGCAGTAAAGTCTCCGAAAAGGAGCAACACTGTTCGAGACAAAAGCAAACCGAAAGTAAAAAACCTCGCTTCTGCTTTAATTTGCAGAGTGAGAGTAAGTTAATGGACCCTGCTATTATAGTGGTGATTTGGCTGCTTTTTAACATCGCAGCCTCGGGCAATCTCACTATGGCTAGTTGGGATAAGCTTGGAAAAGATCTAGATTTTGCCTGGGCACAGGGAATGCTGAAGCCAGGGACGAGGCCTATTTGGAAAATGGTTTGCAGCTGTCTAGAGGATCAAAGATGCCGCAAGGCTGTAGAAGAGGGGCAGGAGACGTTAGAACAGCTGAAGGAAATAAATAGATACAAGTCATGGGGCCTGTGCAGCATGGTTTACCATTGCTGTCAGCCCTACCCAATCATGAAGAACCTGATTTGTGATGTGTGCAGGATAGTGTTAGGTTTGCTTTTACTTTACCTTCTATTCTCCATACCATTATATGAGTGGGTGGTTTTACCCCAGGGTATGGTCAATAGCCCCACTATGTGTCAGCTTTTTGTGTGTCATGCTATTGCTCCTATTAGAGAGAAATACCCTGCTGTGAGATGTGTCCACTATATGGATGACATTCTCTTAGCTAGTAAGGAGTTGAAATTGCTGCACTTAGCATATGGAGATTGCATTGGATATCCAATCTACCCTTAATGCTCAATTGAAAGGTGGCATTATGGTTTTGAATCAACACATTGATCTATTGCAGGAACAATTGGATACTTTATGACAACTGGCACAGTTGGGATGTGAATGGAGAATGCCTGGTTTGTGTATAACAGCTGTTTCCTATCAGAATTATTCCTTAGCAGCAAACATGTCTAAACAACCTTCATAGTATCTTCTAGGCAACTGGTCTGGGGATTTTGACAAGCTGATGCAGGAGCTGAGACTCTCCATAGTGCATGTGAATTCCACCAGGGTCGACATCTCGGTTGCGGAAGGACTGTCTGCGTGGATCACTCAAGCCATGAATCATCTGAAAGAGTGGGCAGGAATGGGTGCCCTGGGAGGAATGCTTATCCTAGTTAGTTTCATAGCGTTATGGTGTATCTGCAGGATGAGGGTCACACAGCAGAGAAGTAATACCATGATTGCACAAGCCTTTAGTTTAGTTAAGGAATGGGCTGGAGTAGGGGTTATGTTTTCCATGATGCTGTTAGCCATTTTTGTTTGCTTGTGGTGCCTATGCAGGATCAGGAAGTCGCAAAAATCCCAAGCTGCTATGTTGGTACAGGCCTTTGCTGCTGTGGAAGCAGGACAGTCCCCTCAAGCATGGTTATCCATGCTGACAGACAAATAGATGTCTGTCTCGCACTTGCTGAGTGAGTGATACGTATCTGAATCAGTCATTCTCAATGACGGGCACCTACCCTCATGCTGAGCGAATAAGCATACATGTGTTCCCTTCAACCTAAGACATGAGCCTGTGAGGGCGACACAGTGACTCTTTGACGGGTAAGATAGGGACACTGGGGTTGAACCTAAGACAGAGATGACTGAAATCTGACAACAGATAGATACTGCTACTCCTATAATATTAAAACAAAAAGGGGGAACTGTAGGGAGCTGCAGAAAACCGCACCCAAAAGATGGCGCCGGTTTCTGCCCTCCGCCAGCCCGACGGCGAGCGCTCTCTGTGGTAAACAACTCCAAATTAGGTAAAGGTCATGTATCCTCTTAATTCTGCTTGGAGACAACCTATCCTGGTGCGCCACGTAGGGTTAGGTGATTGGTAGATGTAGACTATATCAGGCCCCGTCTCCCTCAGCCTGGGGCCGCCGCCATTATACATTGTATAAAGCAAAGAGGTTCCCGATTAAACTGTGTTTGAAGAAGATTCCTCGGTGTGGCGTCTTTCTTGCTGGTCAAGGGTGGACGCCGCAGAGATTGATGACTAACTTATAAGCCATCCTATAGCCTTCATCCAGAAGCTGGTGGAAGTAGAAGCAGACACCCGCAACTAATCACCGAACCGGATTGAAACCCAGATTCAGAGAAGGAAAAGTGAAGAGCACAGGGGTCCAGACCAGGATGGTGAAACCCACAGAAACAGTTGACCTGAACATCGGGGAACTCTTGCTCCCCAGACTGATAGCTGGAATACCAGCATGGGACTGAGACAGACCCAAGGAACATGGGTTTCTGTGAGGAAACCGCAGTAATCTATGGGACCTCCTGTAGAAGTTCAGTACTTATCCCTAGCATAGATGTGGACTTTGAGAGCCCATTCCATATAGAGGAATACTCCCTGAGCCAAGACACATGGGGATGGGCCTAGGCCCTATCCCAAAGGATAAAATAGACTCTGATGACACCCTAAGGATGGCCTCACCATCCAGGGGGAGCAGAAAGCATATGTGATAGATAGGGTTTTAGTTGAGGGGGGTGGTAGGGGAGGACAGGTGGGAGAAGGGAACTGGGATTGTCATGTAAAACAATCCTGTTTCTAATTCAAATAAAAAATAATAAAATAAAATAAAATTAAAAAAGAATATTGAACACTAATCTGAATATTTTGTTTTAATAAAATTTACAAATAAAAATTGTATGTTCAATATGCTGTGGAATAATCCTCTTTACACTGTGAAAATATGTTGTTCTTGTTAAAATAATAAAGCTGATTGGCAGATAGCTAGGGAGGATTTTCCTGGCAGAGAGAATGGTGGGAGGAAGAAAGACAGAGTCTTGAGAGTTGCATGTTGACACAGAGAGAAGCAAGATGAACATTTATTCTGTTAGCCGAAGATGTATCACTCATTCTTCTGATAATAATTTCATATCAATTACTGTATTTGACTTTTCTTGATTTGTTTGTTAGTATAGTAATAACAACTGCAGACTGTGTTTAATAGGTAAAAGGAGTTTGATTGTATTTTCACTTTTTGATATTTTATTCAATTACAATTAGACTGATATAAAATAAATTCTATAAAAGAAAAAATAAAATAAAAAAAGACTGTAATGAGAGTAAAGGTTAACATCCTTCCCACTTCATGAAGGAGAAAGGATTTCCTTCTGTTCTGCCAGAACATAGTGCCCACATGTAACACTGTCTAAGACTGATGTAATTAGACATTTGAATCATATAACAAACTCTGGGTTTGGACCCAGGTATTTTAAATAAACTTGTGATTATTATGACAGAACATTCAGATGAGAGATTGTTCAATCAATAAGAGAGATGTATCCCCAAGCGCTCTCTCTCTCTCTCTCTCTGTCTCTCTCTCTCTCTCTCTCTCTCTCTCTCTCTCTCCTCTCTCGTTGTCTATAAATGCAAGCAAGACTCTAGAATAGGAACAAGTAATGAAAATGGTACATTCAATGGCAATCCAGGTACATAGCCAACTGGTTACTCTTCTGTCATGGAGTGTTGCTTAAATTTTATATTAACATGTGAACATATACTAGGTGTACTCTAAAAGTCATATTTAAAATAAAAGAACAGATGGACCTGCTAATAACCCTATTTTTCTTGTCATTGTTGGAAATCTAAACATTTATTAAGCATAGTGTTTCTAATTTTTAATTATGCCACATGAGGAATATACCTATGATATCAAATGATATTTCTCAAGGACCTTTTCTAACAAAAAAATCATGGAAGGTGACTTAAGCAAATTATGTCATTTTGCATTATTATTTAATTAGATATAAGCTGGCAATGTTTTGTGCCCTTATATAACTACAGAAGAAATAAATTGAGAAGTTAAATATAAGTAATACTGGAAATTCAATAAAATTAGAATGAATAAAATAATGAATTCGGACATATTGTATAAATGATAGTGTGTATATTTGGAAATCTGCTCTAAAAGGTGATGATGAAATATGATCCTCTCAGAAGTAGTCTAACAGGGATTCCATTTCAGAGGTAAACTTTTGCACCATATGTTCAGAACCATTAGGACAAATTCTGAATTATCTATATGTGAAGTAAAGGATAAGATGATCTGAGATGTAGGTATGAGAGTCCATGTCTGGTCTATGAATCAAACCACATTAGTTTCCATCTACCTAGGCTTGCCAGATACATCTCCTGCTCTGATTATCATCTAAGTTTTGCTTCTTAGGGTGAAGGTGAAGGAACAAATGAACCTAGGTATAGTGATGTTGTCATTTCACCAATGAAAGCAAAGATGATATGTTATCTACAGTGTTCTCTTTACACACACAAAGACATACATGCATACATGTGCACACACACTGAAATCTTTGTAGCTCTCTGATGAAATAGTCCCATGTTTTTCCAAGGTAAGTTCAGCAGTCTTCGTATATTCCAGGTACACCTGCCTTTTAAACTCCTCAGATAGTACTCATGGTTCACTTATCATCCATAGCTGTGCCATAGGAGGTGTCCTCTTGTGCCATGCCTTCCATCTAGGATAGTTCTTCTTGGAAAAAATTCATCTTAGTGCTGAGAAGAAATTTATCACCTCCACATAGGACTTTTGTGACAAGTGCCTTTTGCCCTGAATTAATTATGCCTCTTATTTCATAGGATTAGGAAACACTGTTTATATGTCAACAGCAGTAGTTATCACACAGAACTTTAGGGTTTTTTTTTTTTTGGTAGGTTATATGTTGTCTGTTAGGTAGTTTTATCCTGAAGGTAAAATTTCAGTGTTTGAATTCTCATCAAACCAGTCATGTTCAATAAAGCCTTACTCTTCTGAATTTATCAAAATTCTGACATTTATATACTTTGTAGTTTGCATACTTTTTGCCATGTGTGTTTTCACTTAATTATTTTGAATGGTGTAATGTGAAAGATGTTTTTTATTGTTTTTATATTGTTGATTTGGAAACAACATTGTAAGAAGAAATGTGATCCTCAGCCCAACTACATGATTACCTGTGACTTCCTGTTTAGCTATGTACAAATGTCTCAGCTCTTAGAAAACAAACATATGCCATCTTCACTTCTAAACTTCATGCCACCAGCCCCTGCCTATTGCCAACCAATCAATCACCTGACATCTCAGAATCATATTTTCAGACTTCACAATGTCCCACACCAACACAATTGATAAGACTCTGACCTCACATTGGTTATCTTTTCAGTCTATTTCGTAAGAGTTAGCACCATGATCTGACTTATGTCCAAGTCTCCTGAACTATCATTTGATTGACATAGCACTTCCCAAGTCTGAGGTACCCTTGGGAGATCATGGAAGATGGAGTGGCATCTAAACATCTAAACGTACATTTATGTCAACACAAGAATAAGTTCTCACCAGATTTTTTCCCTACTGTGCTGTGGTTTGGGTAAAGATACAGAGAGCTGTGTCAAGGATGGCTCCTTTGAGAATAGATATTCCTATATCTATCTGTCTACATGTTCGAAAACTCCAAGAATGAATAGCTTGTGAAATGGGATTTTTAAAGTGGTTCTGAATTGTAAATGCCCAACATTCTGAAAGATCTTTACTCTGTAGCTAGTTATTCCTAGAAATTCTAGGGAAATCATAGTGTATGCTTTCAAATTTACCCAGGGCACATGAAACTAATGTTCTAGGAACATCTGAGCTCATACAAGTTTGACTCCCCAGTCCACCACTGCCCTTCAGGAACCATTCTAGGCTTTATTATCTACCATTGTTAAATGGGAATTAAAGAAGTACCTACTTCATGGGTATTATAATAACATCACTTATTTTCATTATGTGTGATGATGTGTCTAAAAGAGGGCATAGTGTTTGGCATGTGTCAAATACAGTTATACTTGCTGTGGGGGAGGTGAAATAATAGGGGTTTTAGAATTCCAAGAGACTCAGCTCCCTCCTGGACATTTCATCGCACCCTTTACAAAATTTCTAGGAAATGGGTTTCACTAGCCTTCTAATTTATAGGCAAGGACATCCTGACCCAAACAGTGGCTGATTTGGAGGTCTACTTCACATACTATTATTTGTTACAGGTGACACTAACAATGACTTACTACTCTACAGATAACCACTTTGAGGCTTTCTCAGTCCTTGCCTTTAAAAGGGACATGTGTTTTCAACCTTCCAGTCTCCTC
The DNA here is from genome assembly GCF_003668045.3 of Cricetulus griseus. Taxonomy (NCBI): domain Eukaryota; kingdom Metazoa; phylum Chordata; class Mammalia; order Rodentia; family Cricetidae; genus Cricetulus; species Cricetulus griseus. The sequence goes on along the minus strand of NC_048595.1, from coordinate 106,223,514 downwards.
GAGGTGTTTTGAAGGTCACATAGGAAAATTTGTAAGTACAGATATTTCTTCTTTTTCCTGCCCTATGAACAGATCCTGAAGCCCTGGGAGTTATGAAGCTTATGTGTAAATTATCATCGACCATTGGTATTCCATCACTTTAGCTCTGCCTTCTCTCTGAGCTTCAACAGGTTGAAACTGATTGGCACAGCATTGTCTATCTGTCTGCCACTTCAGGGCATTAACCACAGGGTGAAATCAAGCTGCAGACACAAGCAGCTCCAGCAGTGTGACAAAACTTAAATTACAACTCGGAGCAGACAGTGGGTACATTCTATTAAAATGCCTGGGCTTTTAAACCCAGGAAGAGAAACCTTGAAACTACAGTTTACCATCTCAGTGATGGTGGAAGGTAAAATGCCTCCTATGAATAAAATTCACATTGAAAATAGATGACAAAATGATAATGAATGTCTCTGCAAAATCATTTCTAAGTATTAGCTACAACCAATGCCTCTCTTACACAGCAGAGGTGGGTTCATTTTTTTTTGAGGGTAGAAGCATTAATATTCATTACAGATAATAAGATTTGATAGCCAGAGAAGAAACTTCAGCAAATCTGGTGATAACAGCGAGTTAGCTTCTCAATGTTTAGGGAGCATCTTGCTCTCATCTCACCAGTTACAGTTGACACCGAAAGTTATGCTCTCTTTAGACTATCCATTTTCTTCCATAAATGTGCTCTTCTCATGGCCCAAATGTCTTGTTTTTATTCTAGAGATCACTATGTAATTGATGCTAGCCAAATGCATATCGTGGATATTATTATTGCTAGCCAGAGAGGTTCCCACCCAGGACACTTTCCAATGAGATTGAAGAGGCAAGGGAATAGCATTGCAAAATCACTTTTATTAGCTTCTTTCTAAGTTGAAAGTGATACAGCCTGCATTTTCCATTTTTCTGAATCCATGCTCCAGTGGGTTATATCAGGTTTCACCTTTAACATCAGCCAAATAGATTTGAAGGGAGACAAATTGAGATTCAAAGGATAATATAGTTTTTGAAGATATAATAAAGCCTACTAACATGAATTGAATAGCACCTTAGAGCAACTGTAAAAAAAATTGTTTAATACATTGAATTGGTGTCTGCTAGAACCCCTTATTTAAAGTTCTTCCCATATTTTATTGGAAAGTGATACTTAAAAGGATTTATATCATGGCGAAAGAATCTCTTAAAGTTGGCCTTCTGTGCATGCAAACATTCAATTTTAACTCGCTTTCTTTTATGCCATAAAAAGGATTTATAGCATTTTCCCTTAAATAATCATTTACAGAAACAACCTTCTACATTTATAATGCCTGCATCACTCTGTTTTCTCTTTTTCACTTTTGCCTTATTAAGGCAAAGATGCACTTTCGAAGAATATCTATTAAGTGGGCTGGTTTGGCTAGAAATGAGACCATGGAATAAATTAGCTATTTTCTTTTCTGGATGCACTAAGTCAGTGAAAACATTAGCCTCACATTCTTATCTTCTGTGCCTATCGCTGATTTTCTACTCTGTGACCTTGGGCAAGGATCAGCTTTTTGCTGCACCAATGTGTATTAGGGGAGTGAAACCAGATAACTCTTTTGCAAAGCACAGAGGTTCTTCCAGACAGGTCCCCAAAGGCAGAGCAGAATGTGCTTTATTTGTCGCCATGGGCTGCCTATATGCCCTGCTGCTGATCTCCTCAGGTGGACTCTCTTTCTGTGGCTGTGTGCCCAGGTGTATCTTCAAAGATAAGAAAGATTCCTAGTGAACTCAGTAGCCTTTTTCTGGAACATTTGTCCCCCATAGCTTGGTGTCAAGAATTTTAATATGAGGAATTTTTACTTAACTGCAGTTATGTATTTTGTGTGAAAACTATTCTCAAATTCCCCCCTTCTGTTTGCATTAGCATGTTTATTGAAAAGGACAGGGACAGGCCAGTTTCTGTGTCTTGCTTCTAGCCAAATCGTAGTTTTTTCATGTTTTATTATTCTCCATACTTGTGCTTTGTTCCTAGTTTCATCTTCTCTTCATCCTTGCTCGGGTATGTGTGGCAGCTAACAGCTTAAAGCTACAAAACAAAGCAATGCTGTTGACAAATATTTATGTATTACTTCGTAAATACATGATTTTGAGAGGATTCTGGATGGGACTTGATTCACTGATATGATAAATGTTACTGTGATTCCCAGACAAAGAAAAAAGAATCCTGGGACTGACACTTAATATACATACAAGCCTGTACCCAGGAGAAGGAATGTGAAGTATTTGCTTAGGCTGGAAACAGTGGATTGTTCATCAGTCTAGTTACTGTGGTCAGTGAAATTGTAGTTATATATCAGTATAGTTTTTTAGGTACTTCCTAGAAAGTAAAATAACATTATAGGAATTGGGATTGCATTAGTATATAAGAAACTATACAGTGTGATTTTTATTAGATTGACAGATACTCATTCCCTTAAACCTCATTGTAGTCAATGGAGCTGGGTGTAGACAGCAAGCACAGGGCACTTGCTACTCTGGGGATAACTGAGAAATCAGTTCACCTTTCACTGTAATCAACCCCTCTACTGATGTCAAATTATACTTTCTGGTCTGCCTTCTGACACCAAAATTGCCATTAGAGGGCAGTACTAATGGATCAAGTGTAAAGGCTGTTGAAAAAAAAAACTGTTTTAGTTTGAATGGTGTTGTCTCATTATGGAACACCTTGGGTTTTCTTGGCAGAAAGATGGACTGAGCTAATGGACCTCAAATTGTGAGTCCTAGATCATAAGCTTTCACATCTCCTGGAGTCTGGTTAGAAATGAGAAACAGAGAGGTAGTGTAAACAGCAGAATAGCAGAGGGACAGGCAGCGACATGATGAAGAGAATATAGGCATTTCTTACAAAAGGAGAAAGCACACAAAAACAAAATTTTGACATAAAACTCCCAGAAAGAAAAAAAATTGAAAAGACCAAAAAATAACAGACCCTAATCACAGAATAAGACAACATCTGCTGCTTTGTCTGACCCAGGAGACAAATAGTCACTTGTAAATTCTCTATCCTCTAGAAAGCATGCTAACAATGTGGCTGCTGGAAAGCACCAGAGGAATTAGAAAACAAAAGCAAAAGACTGACAACCAAACCAACTTTGAAAAGGTCTTCATAACTTGGAAGAGACATTCATAACTCAGGAGAATAGGTGGGAGCAGTGTGGCTGCTGGGAGAGTGGACAGGAAGTTTCACACATCCAGAAATAGCACCTATCCCGGGTACCAGCTTCTTCAAACAGAACATTTTTAAAATTATTGCTTTGGTTGAAGCATCTCCATCTTCTGGAATATTTTTTTTATTTTTTTAAATTTATTTATTAGTTCAAGTTAGGGAACAAGCTTGTTTCACATGTAAGTCCCTTCTCCCTCTCCCTCCCCTCACCCCCATTCCTCCTTCCTCATCCCCACATCTTCTGGAATTTTTATCAGTAAATAAATTTGGGCAGAATAGCAGAGTCAATCAACAATGACCAGTGTGCAAATATCAAAGGGGTTATGTTACAATGTTTTGCCATGTAAAATTAATTTTTTCAATGTTATACACAATGCAAGATTTTAGTAGCATCCTTATGTGCCTTTATAATGGTAAAAAAGTCAGTGTTATAAATCCTATAACACTGTGCCAGTGTTAATCACATGTGGTTCCTTGAACATTCATTCTACATAATTCCCCTTGACTAACAGGTCAGATAATAAAGGAAATACATTTTTGGAAATATGGTCTATTCTATAATCATGAATATAACTTTTGGTAGTAATAAGGGATGGTTTTGAAAAGCCCCACTTAACCATCTTCACCCCAAATTATCTGTCTGAGTGATTTTTTTTTGAGACAGGGTTTCTCTGTGGCTTTGGAGGCTGTCCTGGAACTAGTTCTTGTAGACCAGGCTGGTCTAGAACTCACAGAGATCCAACTGCCTCTGCCTCCCGAGTACTTGGATTAAAGGCATGCACCACCACTGCCCAGCCTGTCCAAGTGATTATTAACCCTCATTAAATTCTCTAAATTTTAGAGACTGGGTCACAATTTTAGAAAGGGCCTTAGTAATGTAATTCTTGGCAATATTTCTTTTCTCTCATTTTTTTTTGTCTTGATCACATCTTTGAGGAATAAAGATAGTTCTAAGACTTCATAGTCTGTACAAACTGCAAACACAGAAATATCACACAGCTGAGAGTATTCTGAACCAATTATTCTTGAGAATATGGTCAGGAATTTAAGTTTTTTAATCCTATAGTCTGACAAATAGACACTAAGTCATTTCTAAGAATGTACACTGAAATATGAGGCAGGATGTATTTTTCCTTTTAGAATCCTGTCTAGTAGGTGTCATGTAAGCAGAGAAGAGAAGCTAGTCACATGTTCACTCAATCTTTTGACATTTCTTACTTACTTCTCTTTTTCCACCCTGGTTTGTCTGTCCCAAACCTCTGTTCAGTCTGAGAGTCTTCTAGGCTCTATCATATTATTCTGGGCCCAGTTTTATAATTTAGACTTTTTGATCTTCCTGTTTCATTTGACTTTCAATTGATGCCAACCACTTGGAACTAGGTTCCCAAAGCATTCCTTCCTTCCATTCAGCCTATGGATACTACTGTCAGTTGCATGTACACAAACAAGCACAAGTTCAGGCATCCTTCATGCCTCTTTTAGAGTTATGGAAGGACTTAAACTTATTTTACTGGATTTTGACTGCTGGATTGGAGAACAGGAAGGAGAGGAGGTACAAATGTTTGAAGCTATGGTTTCTTCCTAAAGCATTCACACCCACTTTGACCTGTTTTCTTGGGGACATGGAGGATTCTGGGGTAAGCTGCCATTCTGATAAATGAATACTCATATTATACGCAGGGAATTTGTATAGTAGTGTTCATCTTGTCCACTGGCACTATGAGGCACAACCAGGATCAGTTTAGGGTTATGTGATCATAAACAAGACATGTTGTTAATTCAGTAGAGATTTATTGATGACTGACTGTGGGCCAGGGACTTCTATAGAGCCTGGGAATTCTGCAGGGGAGAGGAATAACCCTTTGGACAGGGAGGTGAATCATAAAATAAGAGAGATAAGTAAGACACCTATTGTAAGTTCTATCAGGAGAAATCAGGGAAGAGAATAGGAGGCCCTGGAAGAAACAGACATTGAATTGGAATTTACCTAAGGTAGTTGAGGGATATTTAAATGAATAAAAGATTGAAAGAGGTGAAAAAGGAGCCATTTAAACATGTGAGGAGAAAAGAATCCTAAGAAGAGGAAAAAGTAGGTGCAGGTACAAAGGTCCTGACATAGAAACAGGCTTGGCTGTTGCACCAATAGAAAAAGGAAGCAGGTAAGGCTCCTTAGCAGGGAGAAGAGTAGAAGCTGTCAAGTTCGGAGAAATGCCTGGGGACCAAAACCTTAGCATTTCATTGGCCACTGTGATTCCCTTTGCCTTTTACTTAAAACAAGTTGTAAAATCGTTGGAGATCTGGTGCAGAAAAATGACATGACTTCCCATATGTTAAAAGATCACTGAGCAATTTCACTGAAGCAAAGTCAAAGGAACTTCATGGTCAACATGGGCCAACTAGTTCCCAGGCTTTAGGAAGAAGATGGTGATGCTGAGAGCAGTTTAGACACAGCAAAGGCAGTGTGGAGTTGGCTGTCCATTTTAAAGTTAAGCTCACCAAGATCTCCTGATAGATTGAAGACACAGAGAAGATCCCTCCAAGCTTCCATATTTCTGAGTGTGGCTCCTTAGATGAATATAATTGCCATCTTCCAAGAAGGGAATGTTGTAGACAGGAAATATTATGGTTAAAGATGGGAAATTGGCTTTTTTCATTTTAAGATGTGATGCTCACATCAAGGGTCAGTTTCTGAGCTAAAGTCTACAGTGTGCAGACATTTCCAAAGTTGAAAAGAGGAGAAAGTTACATATGTTTGGTAGTGTGAAAATGCATCCATAGTGACTTCAGACAATGGTGGCTAGGGAATTTCTCCCTAACACAAAATTGATAACATGGTCTCTAAGGTTACCCACAGTCTTAACTTCTGTAATTAGATTTACACTGTAGCCAGTAGCAGAATTTAAAGCAAAAGACCCCAAATAACTAGATAATTGCCTTTTAATTCCACACTGACTTCCTTCTTTATCTATTTTCCATGTACATCTCACACACCCTACTAGCTTCCAGTCTCAGCTATCCAAGCTTGTAATTAGCTACACTTTACAAAAGGTTCATTAATCCTTTTTAATATTTTTCTCCTATCAGCTTTGGACTCCAAATGTTTTTACTTGGCCTCTCTTTAGGCTCGTCCATTTCTTCTGCTGTCTAGAGCTCAAAACCTTTGTGTAGACTAAATGGCTGAAGGACTTTTCAAATGAGCTTCCCTTTGTCTCATTCATAGTTAATTCTAGTTATTCACTATGGGCTTCTGTGTAATGAACTCTATGTTGGACCACCTGTTTCTTTAATAGTTCAGGTAATTTTCTCTTACAAGAGATAAAGTACAGCTAGTTTTTCTACACAGGTAAATTGTTTCTTTTTCTTAAATGCTTTAGCTCCTGATTTCTCAGCATCAAATTTCTAAAAATGCCCCTATAAAATCGCCATTCTTTTTCCAAGCACCTCCCGAAGTGTAAGCACTCCAAAGAGAGAGTGCCAGAGCCACAGCATCTGGGCAGTGTCTTTTTGAAGGTATTCCTGGAAAGGTCTGCTTCAAGACAAGAAAATTTATAATGGTCTTTTCCTATATTACAGTAGCAAGTTTTTTTGTACCATTTGTGGATATAAAAGGCAGTTGTGAAGATAATAACAACTTCCTGGATTTTCTGATGCTCCTTAAGGAAAATTAAAGAAGATACCAGAAAATGGAAAGATCTCCCATGCTCTTGGATAGGTAGGATCAACATAGTAAAAATGGCAATCTTACCAAAATCAATCTACAGATTCAATGCAATCCCTATCAAAATCCTAGCACAATTCCTCACAGACCCTGAATGGACAACTCTCAGCTTTATATGGAAAAACAAAAGACCCAGGATAGCCAAAACAACCCTGTACAATAAAGAACCTTCTAGAGGCATCACCATCCCTGACTTGAAGTTATACTATAGAGCTATAGTAATGAAAACAGCTTGGTACTGGAACAAAAATAGACAGGTAGACCAATGGAGTAAAATTGAAAACCCTGATATTAACTCACAGACCTATGAACACCTGATCTTTGACAAAGAAGCTAAAACTATACAATGGAAAAAAGGAAATTAGGGACACAACAAGGAATGTGAAGAAACGGTCACCATCTAGCATCGCCTATTTCCCTGCTCCAAGATTCTGAAACTAATGGTGTCACCATGGAGATAGGTTAGTGATGACCTGCAACTCAATCCTTCTCACATCCCTTCCATGTCAAAATAAGCTCCAGGTTAAAACCAAAGGGCTTTCAAACCAAATGATTTGGGGTAAATACTTCATTCTTAATTGCCTGTTGGGAAAAACTCTGTCTTAGCCATTTAAAATTGAGAGTTGGGGTTGAAAAAAAGAAAAAGAAAACATAGAAGATAGATATAACTTTGTATCCACCAAGAAAAACACAGTAAGACCCTTTGCTTTAGGAAGTTTACAGTCAGGACAACTTTTTTGTTAGCTGTGGACTTTCCCAAAAATAGTTCCTGAAGTCAGTCTTCAGCAACTTCCAAAAATAAGGACTGTAAACTCACTGACCAATTCCCCGTAATAATTAGGAAGGACACAAGATGTTAAAGCTTATTAAGGTTTAGTACTTTACCAATGCTTAATATTCCCTTGTGAAGTAAAAGATTGAAGCAGTCATGATCACATGAAAAAAAATCCTTCTGCATCCAGCACCTTCTCTCTCTCTCTTTCTCTCTCTCTCTCTCTCTCTCTCTCTCTCTCTCTCTCTCTCTCTCTCTCTCTCTCCTGCTCTCCCTTCCTTTCCTACTTCTTCTGGGCCTCACCATCTCCCTTTTTAACAACCCCTCATGCGTGTGAGTGAGTGGGTGGGCATGATGTTTACATAAAGGATGCAGACACTGATGGGAGAGAGAGGGTAGACTAGAAAGAGGTACAGTAAAGAGACAAGCAAAAGAATTAAGATGGTTTCCCTTCTCCAGTGCATGAATGAAAGTACCTAGAAAGATGGGTTACTATAATTTGGTGTTGGTGGATAAAGGCAGAGACATCACACTATTACAAATTTTTCAAAACCTCAGCAACACAGACATTCTGGAGCAGCGTGACTGAGGAAAATTTGTTTTCAGTTGTCTCAACTACACTGTGATTATGATAACAGGCTGTCTCACTCATAACCCCTAACCTCCTCTCCAGACTCATCCATTATTTTGCTTTGAGAAATTGAAGAACTCCATAAAGTGTAAAATTAGTGAACTTTCCCCACAGAGAGGAGATCCATAGGTCATGCAGATTTTCCCAATGATCCATAATCTCTCTAGTAAAAATTTAAAAACACTGCATTGCAATAGTAAATGAAAGATCCCATAAACAATCAAACAAACACAAAAAAGAATCTTTGCAAGGATGATTAACTACTTAGAATGACAAAGATTGTGGACAGTTTAGAATGTTGCAAGTCCAGAGTAGGATAACTTTCCTTGGGCTGTCTGTAGCCCCTTAATAGCCATTCATTCCACATTTCTCTGTCTGACACAACATATTAGTCAAATCTGCAATGTATTAACTTATCAGACCCTAAGCTTTCCCAGCCAAGAAGCTAAAGGTGTAGTTAGGGGGGTTGGAGAGAAGGCTCAGTGGTTAAGAGGCTTGCAGCTTTCCCAGAGTTTACTTCCCAGTAGCTATGCTAGGAATCTCATAACTGCCTATAATTCCATCAACAAACTTCATCAAATACTTACTATGTTAGAACATCAAATTTGGGATAAGAGGAATCTGTGGTTCCCAAGTCATTGGTCACTTAACATTTGGCTCCAAAGAAATTGTCTCCTCTTCCTCTTGAGGCAAGATTTGTATTTTTAATGTTAACACAAAGGGCTCTAAAATTCATATGATAAATGCTAAATCAAATTGTGACAGTTCTAAGACACAAGTTTTTCTGAAGTTGGCCAGGTCATGAGAATAAATCCCTCATGAAAGGGTTAATGTCTTCATTAAAGAGAACCCACAGAGTTGTTAACACTCCTACCACATAAGAGAGGACACAGCAAAAGGACATCACTTTAGGAAACATAAAGTGTCTCTCATAAGACACCAAATTTCTCAGTGTACTTATTTTGGACTTCACAGCCTCCACAAATATAAGAAATAGTTTCTGTAATTCATAAATCACCAACCTATAGCTATTGTATCAAACAGAGCAATATAAGCCTCTGAAATCTGTGACTGTCTCTTTATCCAATATGCAGGTGTCATGGTAGCTATTAAGAGTTTGGGAAGGACAAACTACAGGGCAGAATCAACTAACATGCTGAAAGTTGGATTTCAAATATGGGGATTAGGGGATAATGAGAATTTAAAAGCTAGTGTATAAAATAAATGTCTATTTTCTTGCTTTGCGCTGGAGTGATCAAATCATATGTAATTTCCTAAGTGGAGAAAGGGGGTGATGCGACTCTTTTTCATCTCGGTGCCAGCTACAATTTTGGAGGCATTGCGGTTTCAGCATCAAGGCAGCTGCTTAGTCACTGTTTGCTTCCTAATTCTTCTAAGAGAGATGGCCAGTCACAAATCATAGCCCCTGGGAAAGAGTTGAAAACACATCTTGAGAAAGGTTTATGACAAAGTTTGCCCTAGGCATGTAGGCAGTGCTTTCTTTAGATTTCTGTGGGTAAACACACACAATGACTGGAAAATATGCTAGTCACAGTAGCATATTCCTATTTTTCTCCATAGGTACAGCAGACCTGTATCCATTTCTTCTACTAAACTCAAAGGTCAAGTGTGTACCTGCCTCTAGCTCAGATCCCTAATATCTGCTGCTTAGAGCCTGGATCCCATGCCTGCCACCTGTGACCTCATTCTCTGACATCTCCCATAAAACAACTCAGCTCATTTATCAGACATTCCTTCCTTCTTGCTTTTTCTCCTTTCCCTTCCTTTATGATTTCCTCTTTTCTTGCTTTCCAGGAACACCTGTGGTGTGCATGCTGACTGCAGAAATATCACAGGAGTACAGGAAAAGTTCATAGGATGTGAAAATGCCACCAACAGCATCAATACAACACTGAGCAGCAATGTCACTATTTTAATTTTCTTTTACCTTCACAGGTCCTAAATGTTTAATCTCTTTCTCTTTTATAAAGCACAGTCATTTTCTGATTGACTTGTAGAGATAGGAACTTCTTGGTCTTACTTGGACTCACCGACTCTTTAGATCTCTTGTTGAATCTTCTTTCTCTACTTGACTGGTAAATGTTGTCACCCCCATCTCGTTTATTACCCAAGGATTTCATTTAGGACTAAGTATTTATATAAAAATAGATTTATAGATGATTCCCAAATTAGCATAACCATCCTTGACCTTTCCACTGGAAACTGGTTTGCATGCCCAATTGCTCACTCTATGCTTAAATATGTATGTCTAGAATAAATCTCAGTCTTAGGTAAGCCAAACCTAAAGACTTCTTTATTTATTCTACTCATAGTGTCTTACGAAAATGCTGCTCCTCAATATTCGGTGCCATCATGTGTCAAGCCTAAAATGTGAAAGTTGATCTCTCAAGTGTATATATGTATGTGACGTGTGTGTGTGTGTGTGTGTGTGTGTGTGTGTGTGTGTGTGTGTGTACAGAGAGTGAGAAAAAGAGAAACTCATCTACATAAATTCTATTATTCATGGGTAAAGCTGAAAGTTGGATTTCAAATATCTGACACACAGATACTTGATTACATGGTCACTGGTTTATCTGTTATCCTTTGTTTTGCCTATTCATTTGCCACTTCTTGACTTTTTGTGTGTGCATGCACACACATTCTGATAGCGTCATTTTTATCCTTAGTGTGAACAACTTGACTCAAAGCAAATTGCTTTATTGGTACATTTCAATGTGTCATCCACTGGTTTTACAGAACATGATACTTTATAACAGTAAATGTTTGAACATTCTGAGCATTTTTCTCATTAATTAGCTTATCAGTTTGGCCCCCTGGTCTCTCTCTCAAAACAATATGTACACAAAGACCTTATATTGGATATATGGATTAAAGTCTATATTTTCAAAATACATTTTGTGTGTTATCATCTTTGAAGTTGTTTGATCCTTCTCAAGGGAAGCAAAATTTTATTCTTCAAGCGCCCACTGAGATCACACTAAAGACATTAAGAATGTGAGGTAATTGGGAAAACATAGGAGACATTAATGAGCATGTTATAACACATAGTAGAGAAGAGCCAGCATTTGATCATTACCAATATAGTACAAATTTAATTTATTCCTGGAGGAATCAGGATGAAAAGATAGATTACCCCATTGCTCTGAAAAATTTATATGGAGAGTTCAAATAGTTTGGATTTTCTTTATGTTACAACTAATGATATAAATATGAGTTTATTCCCATGCTTTTCCTATCAGTGCTCCCATTCATTCTTACATCTAGGAACCAGTCTCAGACTTGCTAATTCTACCCATTTGCAGGATTTCTCCAAGAATTATGTTACAAGTTTTTTAGTTAGAACTTAGGCATGTTTCCTACTTCAGTTTTTTTTTTTTTTAATTTATGTGGACAATGAAATTAAGGTTTCCTATGATTTCTTATATATCACAAACACATAATGGAGAAAAAATTAACATATGTGAAATCCCAAATGTATTTTCAATAGTCATTGCTATGTATTTTTCACTATTCTTTTGAAAAATCACTAAGAATTATATCTAATTTTCCACTGTTTTCAGCACCAGGGTAGTGCAACAACAACAGGATAAATGCATAGTGTGAGCATTTTACTATAGATATGATCTAGTGTGAAATAGCTAGCTAGAGGTATTTAAAGCAATATCAATAAAATATTTTTGGTTCTCCTTGGAGGTTTTATTATTTATTTTTCTCCATTTTTTATTAAATTAGAAACAACATTGTTTTACATGTGAACCCCAGTTCTCTCTACCTCCCTTCCTCCAATGTCCCCAACTAACACCCTACTTATCCTATACCATTTCTGCTCCCCAGGGAGGATGAGGTCTTATATGGGAATTCTTAAGAGTCTGTCATATCCTTTGGGATAGGGTCTAGGCCCTCCCCCATGTGTCTAGGCTGAGGGAGTATCCCTCTATGTGAAATGGGCTCCCAAAGACTATTCCTATGCTAGGGATAAGTACAGACCTACTACAAGAGGCCCCATAGATTTCCGAGGCCTCCTCACTGATACCCACATTCATGGGGTCTAGATTAGTCCCATTCTGGTTTCCCAGCTATCAGTCTGGGGACCAAGAGCTCCCCCTTGTTCAGGTCAGGTGTTTCTGTGGTTTCACCAGCCTGGTCTTGACACCTTTGCTCATCCAAAGAATTGGTTTTTGGATATGTGTGTGTGTTTGGGTGGGGCAGGGTGGTGGTTAGAAGTAAATCTCAGTTGTCATTCGTTAGGAAACATGTGCTTTTTTTTGAGACGGAGTCCTGGTACCAGAACTGCTTATTATGATATGGTGATGGCTTGGTGATGCTCAGAGATCCTCCTGGCTTCATCTCCTTCATTCTGGAATTACAAGAACTCTCCACCATGACAAACTTATTTTATTTGAATTCTAGGATGGAACTCAGGTTCTCAAGCTTGAACCACTAACTCAACAGGTGTCACCCCAATTTCAAATTTTAAAATGTTTAGAGGAAGTGAGAATGGAAATATACTAAGCATGTAGGGGAAGCTGTAGCAACACCTATTTAGGGGCTGGCTATAGGTGTGCCTGACCACGCTTGCGAGGGCATGGTCAGGGTGAAGTAGAGTGACTGCGTTTTCTCTTTCGGTTTCACTTTGGTACTTGCTAGACAGACTGCTGCCACGCCGGCTCACTAGGTTGCTCTGTAAATAAGGCTTTTCCCTATTAAATACACTTATATTTTTACCTGACTCTGTATTGGTAATTTCCCACTATATCTGGTGTCAGGAGCAGGATATTGGAAATCTACACCCCATTTGGGATAGGCTGTGGGTTCCATCAGGCCTGCGGCCTAGGTCCAGAAAGTGCCCTCTCTCCACAGGTGCTCCCGGCTAGCAGCCGACCTGCTACAGCTGAGCTGCTCAGAACCATCCACCCAGCTTGGAGACAGTTTCTAGCTGTCTAGAGTGGAGGTAGGCCTTGGCTTTCAGCAGAGGCTTCCCCTGTTCGCTGCTGCGGTAAAGCCACATCTGTTTCAGTGGTTGTGGCCGCAAGGCAGTATACTCTCTAAGATAAGTGCAGCCTCTCTTCACTGGTGACCGACTGCTGCCAAACGCCGAGGACTAATTGAACGCCTGTGCTGCATGCTGGTCAAATATATTTACTGCATCTGAAGTAGAAATCAGGTAAAATTATGGTGGAATATTTATTATTTGCTAAAATTGGTAATATTTTTGCTGATTATGTAAATTCACTGAGGAGGATGCTAATCTGCCAATTACCGGCCTATATGCCATAATGGCATTTAGCCTGCTGGTACAAATAATATTACTAGCCAGAGGACTCAGAAATAGGGATAAGGATAACCTCACCACCTACCTACAGGAAATAACAGCTTTAAGCAGTGATGTTTTGGAGAACAGATTAGGTCAGACCACAATTGTGCAGCAAGTGGAACAGAAATTGGATGATAAGCTTGGCTCTGTGTCCAGTACACTAAAGACAGAGCTGTCTGATGAGATGCAGCGTATTTATGATAAGATAAACACAGAGAGAGCCTCCATGTCTGAGGCCTTAGAGGCTAGGTTGTCAGAAGACCATGTTAAGCTAAAGAATATCTGTAGCCAGCTAGAAACTCAGATAGGCAATGTTACCCAGCAACTATATGCAATGGTGCAAAATACCCAGGATAGGGTTGAAGAATTGGACAATGCCATTCAATCAATTATTGAAGCATCCAAGGTAGCAGATCACAAATTTGAGTCTAGATTTGAATGTTTGGAAGATAATTTATAGTACAGGGCTGACAGATTACATAGGTCCATACGGTCAATTGCTGAGGACTCAAAATCAGCAAATCATGACCTGGAATCTAGACTCCAATACCTAGAAGGCAGTTTCCATGCCATCCAGATGCTGCCTAAGGATGATCGTATTAAAGACCTAGAAAAACATGTAGATGAGCAGTTAGAGCAATTTACAGATTCACTAACATGCTTGGAATCTTTTATGATTAAGGAGATTGAAACTTTTCATAAGGATATCATTACTAGGCTTAAAGATTATTGGGATGCCTCAGAAGCAGGATCACTCCAATCCCAGGCACCTACTCCACCCAGGTATCGTGACTATTCTTCTAAGGTTGTTACTCCTACACCATTAGTGTACCCAGCTACCATGGTAGAAAAGCCAGCTTCTAAGAAACACCCTAATGGACTGATGGCTTATGAAAGGTAACCTATACAGCTGAAGGATCTTAAGAATACTAAAGAATCAGTTGTCTCATATGGTCTCCATAGCCCATACACAAAACAGCTATTACATTCATGGGCAACCTTTAACAGGGTGACACCCACAGATTGGGAACAATTGGTAGCAGCTGTACTTGAGAATTCATGCCAAATCCAATGGAAGGCATTAGTAAGGGAAGAAGCAAAGCTCCTTGAGCATCAGGACATAAAGGAAGGTTTTGAAGCCCCATCTAGATAAACTTCTTGGTCAAGGTATTTATGCTGACCCACAGGTTCAGGCTGAATATGATGACGATATACTGTCTCTATGCAGGAAAGCAGCATTAAATGCCTGGGATAAGGTTCGTGAGCGAGGAGAACGCCTAGAAGCTTATACCAGAATAGAACAGGGATCTACAGAACAGTTCCATGACTTCTTACGAAGGTTAACTAGGACAGTAGAATTACAGTTAACAGATCCAGAAACAAGACAATCAATTATATATACAATAGCTTATGAGAATGCAAACCCAATATGCAAAAGAATACTTTTGCCTTTAAAGATCAGATCAGCTCTGCTAGAAGAATGGTTTTTGTATGCATCCAAAATTGATTATAATGTACAAGATACTGGAGCTTGGGTGGGAGAAGCCATTTCAAAAAGTTTAAAAAGGCAACAGGAAATTAAAAGTTCTAGAGGTGAGGATGTAAGGGCTTGGCAAGGAGAAGCACCTTACAGAGGTCAACATAGGTACCAAGAGGCTAGAGGTTACTACTACTGTGAACCAGAACCTTGGGTAGGAAGAGCCTTCCCATGGAGACCACGAAGGCACCAGGAACCTAGATGTTTCAACTATGGTAAAATGGGACATACTAAGAGAAATTGTAGACAAACGAATTCTAACAATGCCTCATATGGAAGGCCACTGCCTTCTGGATTGTGTAGAAGATGTGGTAAGGGCAGACACTGGACCAATGAATGTAGATCGACCAGGGACATACAAGGAAACCCATTAAGGTCTGGAAACCCCGAGGGGGGGGGACTCAAGAAGTCCCCCACATCGAGAAAGGTCAGGTCATTCCCAGTAGCAGTGGGAGACAATCTCTCACAGGGCCAATAGATAGTTGTTTGCCTATTTTGAAAAATGATACTGCTCACGATGGTAGTTTAAATAGTGATGAAGAATCAACTGTGAATGGACAAAATGAGAAAGGCATATTTTGGCAAGCTTCTATTAATGATAAAAGGCCTCAGTTGAAAGTGAATATTAATAATAAAGTTATTTCTGGCTTAGTAGACACTGGGACAGATGTAACTATTATTTCTCAAAAGTCTTGGCCTCAGAAATGTCCTCTTAGAGAGGCAAATGTACAATTTTTAGGAATTGGAACTCTATCTAGAGTTCGACATAGTGTTAACTCAGTGGTCTGCATTGGACCGGAAGGACAGAAAGGGATACTGAAACCATACGTGGCAGATATAGCTATAAATATCTGGGGTCATGATCTCTTACAGCAATGGAATACTCAGATTAATATTCCTCCAGTGTCAGATACAAATTATGTACAATCTTAGATAGTAGGAAAGATCTGGTAAGCCACTATGGAAAATGTTTACCAACCATCCATGCTGTACAGAAACTAGGTACAAATGATAGACCTTCAGAGGAGCCTAAGGCCCTGCCATTGAAGTGGCTTACAGAAGAACTAGTTTGGGTAGGACAATGGCCTATGACCTCTGAGAAGCTAGAGGCTTTAGTACAGGAACAGCTAGACGCTGGACATATAAAGGAATCTACCAGTCCTTGGAATTCTCCTGTATTTGTTATCAAAAAGAAGTCAGGTAAGTGGAGAATGCTGACAGACTTGAGAGCCATAAATAAGGTAATTCAACCAATGGGCTCTCTGCAACCTGGATTGCCATTACCTTCCTTAATACCTAAAGGATGGCCTATCATAGTCATTGATCTAAAAGACTGTTTTTTCACAATACCGTTACAGGAAAATGATAGAGAAAAATTTGCATTTACTGTACCAACTCTTAATAATTCATAGCCAGTTAGGAGATATCAGTGGAGAGTTTTACCACAAGGAATGCTAGATAGTCCTACTTTGTGTCAGCACTTTGTACAGCAATCTTTGGAAATAATTTGTAAGAAATTTTCACAATCTCTTGTTTATCATTACATGGATGACATTCTTATATCAGATTCCAATAAAGAAACTTTGGAACGTGTGTTTGAAATGGTGAAGGAAGTTCTGCCTCATTGTGGATAACAGATTGCCCCAGAAAAGATACAAAGAGGAGATTCTATTAGCTATTTAGGTTACAAGATAGACTTACAGAGAATCAGACCTCAAAAGGTACAAATTAGGAGAGATCGTTATCAAATTCTTAATTCTCTTCAGAAATTATTTGGGGAAATTTCTCAGTTACAGACTATTATTGGTGTAGAAGGACATGACTTAAAGCATTTAAAAATGGCCCTTAAAGGTGATAAGGACCTAAATAGTCCGAGAATATTATCTGCTGAGGCAGAAAAAGAGTTACAATAGGTAGAAAACCGAATATTGGATGCACACGTAGATCAGATGAACTTTGATTTAGACTGTATTCTGGTTATCTTGCCATCCAGAGAATGCCCTTCTGGAATTCTGATGCAAAGGGAAGATACTATATTGGAATGGATATTTCTGCCACATAAGCAGAATAAAAAGTTAAAGACATATATAGAAAAGATTTCTGATTTGATTTTAAAGGGTAAATTAAGACTTTGTCAGCTAACTAGAAAAGATCTAGCAGAAATTATAGTACCTTTAACTAATGAAGAAATTTTCTCCTTGTGGAAGGATAATGAATATTGGCAAATAGCTCTTACTGACTTTTTGGAGACAATTAGCAACAACTATCCCAAAACTGACAGAATTAAATTCTAAAAAAAGGCAGTCTGGATTCTTCCACGTATTGTAAGACAAACTCCCATTTCTGGAGTTCTTACCTTCTACACTGATGCCAACAAATGAGGTAAGGCAGGTTATAAAGCAGGTGAGGTAAATAAAGTAGTTCATAGTCCATATACATCTGTACA
Organism: Cricetulus griseus; assembly: GCF_003668045.3. Lineage (NCBI taxonomy): Eukaryota > Metazoa > Chordata > Mammalia > Rodentia > Cricetidae > Cricetulus > Cricetulus griseus. The sequence continues at coordinate 106,205,852 of NC_048595.1, read as the reverse complement.
GAAGGCAGAATTATATGCAATTCTCATGGTACTTATGGATTTCACAGAACCTCTTAATATAGTTACTGATTCTCAATATACAGAGAGAGTCGTGTTACATATTGATACTTCAGAATTCATTCCTGATAATACAGAATTAACTTCTCTGTTTTTACAATTATAGGAAACTATCAGAAACAGAAGTAATCCTATATACATTACACATATCAGATCCCATACGGGTCTGCCAGGCCCACTAGCACAAGGCAATAATGATATTGATTGTTTATTAGTTGGAAGTGTGCTAGAAGCCTCAGAATTTCATAAGAAACATCATCTAAATAGCAAAGGTTTGAAAAAGGACGTCTCCATCACTTGGCAACAAGCCAAGGAGATAGTGAAAAACTGTCCTACTTGTTCCTTTTATAATCAAACTCCATTGCCAGCAGGTTGTAATCCTAAGGGCATTCGGAGAAATGAGGTTTGGCAGATGGATGTCTTTCACTTTGCAGAGTTTGGAAATTTGAAATATGTGCATCATTCTATAGACACATTCTCAAGGTTCCAATGGTCTACTGCTCTTAACTCTGAAAAAGCTGATTCTTTTATTACACACCTGCTAGAGGTGATGGAAGTTATGGGTCTACCTGCACAAATAAAAACTGACAATGCTCCAGCATATGTCTCTACATAATTGGAACAATTTTTCAAATATTATAACATAAAGCATGTTACAGGTATACCACACAATCCTACAGGACAAGCAGTGGTTGAGAGATCTAATAGAACAATTAAGAAGATGTTCAACAAACAAGCTTGGAAGACTAACCCCCCCCCCAAACATAGGTTGAATAATGCTTTATTAACACTAAACTTTCTTAATGCCAATGAAAAAGGACAAACAGCTGCAGAAAGACACTGGACTACGAACAAAATGCTGAACTCAATCAGCTCGTATACTTCAAAGATGTACTAACGTCTGTATGGAAACCAGGACATGTGTTACGTTGGGGTAGGGGTTTTGCATTGGTTTCCACAGGAGAAGAAAAACTTTGGATACCTTCAAAGTTGATCAAGATTCGAGTTGAAAAAGAAAAACCTCTCAACGAGGACAAATGACAGGTATTCTACTAAGGTACATCTTATAAACTAAATAGAAACCTCCCAAAGGAAATGTTTTGCTTTTATCTTCACAGGAAAACTCATCTTCAGAAGGCAAAGGACACTGCATGGGTAGATACTTAAGAAGAAAAGGAAGCTATAACCATCAAACAAAAGGAACGTGCCATATGGTAAACTTTACAGCTGTCTCTCAAAAAAGTCTATTTCTCTTCATTTCTTAGTCCCTATTCAACTAAACCAATGCTGGATTTTGAGGTGGATTTGACTTTCCTCCTCAAAAATCCAAGCACGTTATTTAACTAAACTTTAGTGTTTTTGTATTGTATCAAGTAGCCAATTGATGTAATACAGAATAAAAGAAGAATTTGGGGACTGTCTTTGTCTTTTCTTGGATCTTTCTCTCAAGGTGTACACCCTCTCATAATTGTTATTCTCCCATGGTTGCCTTTCCCAGTATGTGTACATCACAAGTAAACATTTCTCTGCTAACTGTTTATGTTTGAGTCCCACTCAGCCAATGAAGACCTGCCTATCAGCAATCCCTGGACACCCTGGAAAGAAAATGGGCCACACCTCCTCGACTGCACTGGATCCAACTTGCTCCATTTCAACTGACACTCCGGCCAAAGCTTCAGATACTGACTTCAATCAAGTTGAGGATTTCAAGCGAGATCTTCTATCAAGAGAATCCCATCTAACATGGACTGGATACAATCCATTCAAGACTTTTAGTACACTAACATTTTCTTCCTACAGGACCCCACATGACTATCATCGTCCCATTTCAGCAGGAATTAACTTGGAGAATGCTACGCCCCCTTTCCCCATTGTTGTCACTTAGGATAGTGTATATACCTTATAGCTTCCTATTGTTATTGGTTGGGGTTGGAAGGAGGTGTTCAGGCTTGGATACCTCTCTCAGATGACTTTAGGGTTTAGTTAACATAGTTAGGATGTGACATAAGCAGATTGTTGTATCTTCTTATATTTTACCTTTCTGATTGTTAATTTTGGATACTTTACACTGTTAAATTTTAATCCTCTTTTAGACTAAAAGGGGAATTGCAGGGGAAGCTGTAGCAACGCCTACTTAGGGGCTGGCTACAGGTGTGTCTGACCACGCTTTTGAGGGTGTGGTCAGGGTGATATAGTGACTGCTTTCAGTTTCACTTTGGTACTTGCTGGAAAGACTGCTGCCACGCCGGCTGGCTAGGTTGCTCTGTAAGTAAGGCTTTTCCCTATTAAATACCCTTATATTTCTACCTGACTCTGTATTGGTAATTTCCCACTATACTAAGCACATCAAAACTCATAATGGGCCACAATACTCAGAGATCAGGAGATTAAATGTACTTAATAAAATGACTATATACAAGTACTTCTGATACTAATTTGTTTTGTTGAGCTAATGCTATATATCAAATCACCTGAAATATGAATGGCTTACAGTGGCAGCAATCATTTTCTTATCTCTCATCGGTTCTTTTAGCTAATGATTGAGAAAGAATTTGGAGCAGTTGCAGGTCAGATCCCCATGTGAGTCCTGTGAAGACTACAACTGTATGTAGCTTGTGGTAACAGTAACCAGGAACTGTCCAGGCAATTTCTCCTAATCTATATCCCATTCACATGGTCTATGTAGCTTAGTTTATAGTCTTACTGTAGCCAGATAACTTAGACAGTAGCTCATTTCTGACTGAGTAGACTGAGAAAGAAACATGAAAATATTGAGTAGTTTTATGATTTGCTTTGAAATTGCAGTTTCTCTTTTGCCTTAAGTTACAGCTCAAGCTGGTCACAAGGGCCATTCTGTTTTCAAAGAGAGAAGAAAAAGTCAATGTCAAACTATATGAATGCAGGGAGTAGGAGATATTATTGTGGTTATTTTGGGAAAAATTAAATCCAGCATAGCCTTCTATGAAGTCAGAACATTCAAAAGAATAACAGTAACCAAAAATAAACCATACAGTTGAAAATACAAATTAAATAAAAGCATAATATAGTGGAGGTTGGAGAGATGGCTCAGTGTTTATAAAAGCATAGCTGAGTTTGGTGCCCAACACCTATATTTGTGTAGATCACAATTGCCCGAAATTCCAGCTCCAGTGAGGAGCCCAATCAACACCTCTGGTCTCTAATTACACTTGCACTCTCATGTACACGCTTCCACACAGACATACACAAGTGAACATAATTTAAGATAATAAAATTTAAAGACTATATTTAACACAGTAATACTGGGAAATGTTGTGTGATAAATACCTCTTAATCATTTACAAATATTAATGTAATCACATGATCTATCCCATTACTCTCATAAAGACAGAACTGAGATGTATCAATGTTAACATCGCCTAAGAGAGAAAAAAGTCTAACTTCAACTATTAGGGAAAAATTACAAAAGTAAACAAAACAGAAAACTTTATAAATACTACCTGAAAAACCTACCACCATGTGCCACAGGAGGGGGGGGACTGTCCCTGTAATTCAGGGTACTACAGAGCCCTCAGAATAAAGTTCAGGTCAAAAGCAACAGTCAAGTGTTAAATGTTCGAATTTAATGTTATATGCATGAGGACCAAAAAAAAATGATTCTGTAGGAAAACACATGCAATTTGGTAATTATTAATTAGATCCTCCATATTTAACCATGTCTAAGGCATCCTCATTAATCTCTGTCATCTACGTTAGCACATTATGGAGTTAATAATGTAAATTCAAGAAGAGGGGTTAATGTTCATGCCTAGATCTGTGTTGATTTCTCAAATACCTTTTGAGTTTTCCTTCTATTAGGAGGAGAGAGGGAAGTTCTCTAAATTTGGAAGAAGAAACAAAAATCCACATTTTAAAAAATAAATCTCACAGGATTTATCAGGGGTGGCATTTTCATAATACAAAAAGAGAACTAGTTATGTAGGTTGGACCAACAGTTTTCATATAGCTGGCACCATCCTCTTGTAGAAACAAAATAAAACAAAACACTGTTTACATAAGTATTCAAAAATGCTTCTAAATTATGTCTCAAAATTCACTACTCAGGTAGGACATAATGGATGCATAGATATGATTCAAACTATGCAAGATGTTCTTGATAAAAATTTGTATGCAAGTTTTGTTGTCCTGTGAAGTTGAATCCTTTAAAGCCAATAGATTGGGTAGTAATCATGTACTATCACAGCATCCATACATTTTTTTGTGGATTAGTGCCACTAACTTTAAATTCTATGACAAAATATTTGGGGAAAAGTGTTAAAGTAATTCAAAGTGAGTTTCGTTAAAAACAGGGGCAAGTTTCTATATACTTAAATACTAAGCTGATTTGCAGAAAATGGTTTTTAAAAGTTGAATAGATGAATCACTGTATAGAACCCACACCCAGATACTAGTTTCATCTTACTAAGGTTATGAACTTTCCAATGTGTCCTAGTGCCTTCTTGGATCAAAATATCATTGCTATCTTTGAGATATATTGCCTCTGATATCATTTTTTTTCTTCCCTAAGGAGAAAACTATACACTTTGCCTCTGCATCAGTTTTCTGAGGCTGCTGTAACAAAGTACCACAGAGGGAAGGGCTTAAACAGAGATTTATTTACTCAAACTTCTGGAGGCTTAAAGTCCAAATTCAGGGTGGAGCAGGATTGTTAACTTCTGAGGACTGTGAGAGAACATGTTCCATAACTCCCAGAGATTGGAAGATTGCTGGTAACCTTCTGTGCCTTAGTGTAAATAACTACATTCAAGATCATACCCCCGACCCCCGTGTGTGTGTGTGTGTGTGTGTGTGTGTGTGTGTGTACATGTAGGTTCATTTTTTTTCTTTTTATTAAGAAATAAGTCATATGAGTCTTATTGTAACCATAGCCAACTATTATCTAGTGAGTTTAGCTTTAATAATTGAATTTATAACATCTGGGCATAAGTGAAATATTCTACAGTGCTTGAATGAAAACTTTAAAATATGGATGCTTGTTTATGGAAGCCAATTCAGTTGATAACACACTGTGTCAAAGTATGAGCCATTAAGTCTGAGATGGGGATCAATTTACAGTATTTTTCATATATATGTCCGTGTGTGTGTGTGTGTGTGTGTGTGTGTGTGTGTGTGTGGGTGTGTGTGTGTGTGTGTGTGTGTAGAGACCTTGGGTCAGCATTGGCTATTTTTCTTAGTCATTTCTCATCTTGTTTTGAGACAGAGTCTGTCACTGAAGCCAGAGCTTGGTATTTCAGCCAGATTGACTGGTCACCAACCTTCAGTGAACCAAGTGTTTATAACCCAATCTGGAAATGAGATTATAGATTTTGCTCTCACACCCAGCTTTTATATTGGTGTTTTGTTTGAACTCAGGTCCTCATGATTGTGTTGCAAGCACTTTAATGACTAAGGCATGTACTTTTTTCCAGAAAACAGCATTTGAAATAAACACACATGGGAATTTTTATGTAGCTAATTACACTTTGAAAAGCACTGCAAGTGTTTGGAAGCAGAAGCTCAAAGGCTATTTTTAGGTAATAAGTTTTTCCTGGTTGGGGCTTAAGAACTTCCCTGTCTCATTTCACCAGGAATTTTTTCTCATTTTTTAAAATAATCATAGCTATTGTCTAGGAATAAAACAAATAAATAAGATTATAGTAGACCTTTCAATCTAGAAAAAACATCCCCCAATTTCTGTTTCTATGACTTGACCATTCTTTAGTATATAATCTTGGCTAGGCAACCTAATCTTTGTTTGTCTGTATTTTCACAAAGATAATGTAAGGGAAAAAAATCTACCTTACTGTGTTAAGAGGAGCATGGGGAGTATGCCGATGTTGGTGCTGCAGGAGAAGCACTTTAATAGTGACTTCCAGTGTGCTGAAAATTAGGTTGCAATGTCACTGAAGCAACCATCTTTCACTTTGTACTATTTTCTCCAGGAATCATTTGTAGTTATGCCAGCATTTAGAACAGTGTGCACCCATGCAGTCAGATATCCATATCAGTGACTTTTACATCTATGAACTCAAGCAACTGCAGATTGAAAATGCTGATATAAGATGTTTCTATGTGTATGTGCAGGTGTTTTTCATTATTGCACTCTATTCCCTAAACAGTATAATATGACTATTTATAGTGCATATGCACTGTCTTATATATTGTAATATAAAATTAATTTAAAGTCATATATCAAGATGTGCATATCTTGACTATAAACTACCGTCTACATGTCATTCATACAGAAGTTTAGCACCTAAGGATTTAAATATTTACTGGGGGATCCTGGAACTAATTTCATTAAGATAATGGACAACAGCTGGGCGTTGGTGGCACACACCTTTAATCCTAGCACTCAGCACGCAGAGGCAGGCAGATCTCTATGAGTTTGAGGCCAGTCTGGTCTCCAGAGTGAGTGCCAGGATAGGCTCCAAAGCTACACAGAGAAACCCTGTCTCGAAAAACCAAAAAAAAAAAAAAGAAAGAAAACACACACACACACACACACACACACACACACACACACACACACACACACACACACACACACGTATGTGTATATACATGTGGAAAGCAGGTTGTAACCTTTCTAGGTTAATTCACCTTTTATAAAACAGTGATTTTCATGCTTTACCATTTCCTTGGCAACTCCATTTTACCAGCTGCATTTTTCTCCATTTTGAGTGCAGATGCAGAGGTAGGATTACTCTATATCTCCTTGTGTGTGTGGACACCACTACCTGTTCAGCACTGGCCATAATAACAGATGGATAAATAACTTAGTCCTAAAAGTAGACAGACACCAAATATAATCTTATTGAAGTAGACTAAGAACATAAGGGTACAAAGTTATATGACACTATATCTGAAAACCAGGCCTAACCACTGCAGGGTGAGGGAAGGTGCAGCATCCTTACCTAAATTCCATAAGGAGGATGCCTAGCAGCATAGCAAAATATCATCTGACCAAGGGACCAACAGCCAGAAAACACCCAACTGTCCCAGGAGTGTTAGCTTAGCTCAGTCCCCATTGCTCATGTGACCTACTTATACTGTCATTCAATGGTCAATCTGTCCTCTGTCTGTCTGCTTGGATCATGTTCTGTGTTTGTCCTATCCCTGAAGGCTAACTGACCCTGAGACTTGACTTCCTCTTGGGATCCTGCAGCATAGTTTGTTTAGTGGCTCCTGTAGCTCTCAGACAGAGTCGGTTGATATCTAAGGTAACCACTGCAATGATGCTCTTTGCAACTGTATCCCTTTTTTTGCTTCTGCCTCCAGTTAGGCTTGTTTGGCTGCCTTGGCCCATTTTATGGTGTCTTTAACTCTTGTATAGACATTCTATACTCTCTATATAGATATAGTTACTGTGTGACATGAGATTCCAGAGTTAATATTAGAGTTCAAATTGGGTAAAGGAACCTGTATTTGCCAGTGAGCAGCTAGCTATCAGGGGAATTGAGAATACTTGACAAATGGAATTAAATACTTATTAATTTTTTATCTGACAAAAGAACTATCCCAGACATTTTTGAAATACTGGTGCTCTGTTTCTAATAGTATCGTCTTTGGTTCTTTATCACACTTTCAAGCATAGGTTTAGGGCCATTTACTCTGGTTATTTGATTTTATATTAGTTTTTCAACTGTGGTTCTAAGACACAGCAGAGGATCTCAATTTTCCTTATGGGTATTTGGCTGGGAGTTAAGCATTGTTAAATATGGTTATTCATGCTAATTTCCTAGGCCTTTATTGTAAGCATGTTTTATTGTTTCTTCTAACCCCCATTCTGCTTTATTTTTCTGTGAATGAGTCAAACTGTTGGAAGCTCACTCTTCTTTTCCTGGAATAACAGCTGATAGATACTTCCCGTATGCCTGGCTGCCTTGAGATGGGGGAAACTGTAACTCCATCAGTTACTGGTTTGTTGAGGGAGTTTGGAACACTCCAGGATTACTTTTTAGAAACTCCACTCCAGCTGCAAAAATCACTGGCTACTGCTGGAATGGATACTTTGGTTTCAAGAGGTCTTGCTTCATTTTACAACCACTATAGCCTGCATCAATGAGTAAGAATTTCAATATATCCACAATAGGCCTCAAAGGTCCCTCTTTAAGTTGTTCCAGAGGGATATTCCTCTGTGTTGGACCTTGTAATCATAGTCTTCAGTAAGGTCAGGAGAAAGAGTAACTCTTGCAACACACCACAAAGCTTGTGACTGACAGAAGGGAGACTGTTCTTAAGCAAGGCTTGTGATATGTCTGTGTGTAAGGCTTTAGATTGCACAACTAGAAGCTGTACTATGGTGAAATAGCAACCTGATCTAGAATGGCTATGTCCCTCATCTGGATATAAAATCAGATTCATTACAACTCTTTTTCAATTAGTCTGGAAGACTTCTCTCAAATGCAGTAAATCCATCTGCCAGTGTAACCTTCTCCTGATTGTGTTGTTTCCTTGTACTTTGTTTTTTGATCACTGTAAGTATATGTTTGGCTAGTTGCACAAAGAACAGGAAATACTCTGGAGTCTAGATGTAGCAAGGGAGGCAGACAACTGTTCAAAGATAGTCAGTTTTCTTCAGGGTTGTGGCCTCTAGTACATTGCTCAGCCTCCAATGGGTAACCCTCTTCCCATGTACATACTGGCAGCACTAACTAACCTCAGTGGGTTAAATCAAAAGGATACAGCATTAGGAGGAGATATGACAGACTGAGCCTGGGAGGAATTGGATGGGGTGGGTATGAACAAAATGCATTGTATTCATGTGTGGAATTCTTAAAGAATAAATAAAAATATGTTTAAATATTTTATTTAAATGTTTTTTAAGAAGAGTTCAATAGAAATTCAAACTAAGGGTCCCATTCAATACTCAAATATCACATCTATAGCATCACAAGATGACTGTTTGTGAATACAAGGGCTCTGGCAACCAATAACACCAGGAGATGGCTAAGACCTCTGGAGAACAGCCACGACATAGAAACTGAAGGGCTCAGTGGTTAAGAGCACTGGCTGCTTTCCCAGAGGTCCTGAGTTCGATTCCCAGCAACCATATGGTGGCTCACAACCATCTGTACTGAGATCTGGTGCCCTCTTCTGACTTGCAGGCAGAAATTTAGGAAGAATGTATAATAAATAAATCTTAAAAAAAAATAAAAAAACTTCAAAGTATGTCAGGAAATACTGTGGGTTCGGAGGATAGGAAAATGCAAAAGCAAGAGAGGCAAGGAAAACAATAAGCTAGGTTACTGAAACCACCAAGGGTTAAGTAGCCAAGAGTCCCCAGCACCCGACATTGTGGAATCAACAATAACTCCAGCTGCTGGGTATTACTGCTCTAAACCCAGAGTCTCTGCCTTGAGCACCTAGAGCAATAAGCTATCAGCTTTAAAGCTCGGAGCTATAATCCTTCAGCTCTCAAGGGTTAGAGTTTTAAGCTTCAATTTTGGAAGCCAGGCTTGTGGGCCTTCAACGCTAAAGGTTGATGCTCCTGACTGCCCTCAATCTCTGTCTACACAGTGAAAGGATTCCTATTGAGCTATTAGCTTACTCATTGTTCTTAGTCAATCATTAGGTGAATTTATCCTCACAGAGGAATGGTTAAAAGTAATATGTTAGATAAACATGGAAGCAACATTTCATGACCATTCTTCAGTTCCATCCAAACAGTTCATTAAAGTGTTAGTTGGATTCATTGATAATTAAAATTTCTATTCAGAAGAGTTTGTGTTTCTAATGCTAAATTTTCTTCATATGTACAGCCTTATCTTCTGTTTCTTTTTTTCTAAAGATTTTATTTATTTATTATGTATACAACATTCTGCTTCCATGTATATCTCCACACCAGAAGAGGGCACCAGATCTCATAAAGCATGTTTGTGAGCCACCATGTGGTTGCTGGGAATTGAACTCAGGACCTCTGGAAGAGCAGTCAGTGCTCTTAACCTCTGGGCCATTTCTCCAGCCCCCTTAACTTCTGTTTATAAGAACTATACCATCAATTGATTAGTAGACATGAAACAGAGAAAACAGCCTCGGGATTGTTAAGCAACTGGTCTTTGAAAAATTTGAACAATTATTTAAGAGGAAAGGTTTTCTTGAACAGAATATTCTTTTCAGTCATCTGACATCTCTTAAAGAATTTGAACATTTTACTTCCTGATTAGGATAATAGATACAGGTTAAAAAACCGGGTTCTCACTAGCTACACTCAGAATAAGGGCACCAGATTGGATCATTACACAATTTGTAAGAGGATATTGCTATTGAATTTGAAGAAAACGGCATTTATTTTTATTTTGAAATTGTTTTGTGGCTAATACATATGATCCAAAAGTTATGCATATTTATGGGTTACTAGGTTATGTTGATATATGCTTATATTGGATAATGTTTACGCTGGATTAAATATCTATATCTATATCTATATCTATATCTATATCTATATTCATTATATGTTTGTCATCTCTTCATAATCACTCCTAGCTTGGAAAACTTTACAACCTTCTTGTTAGGCATGGTCATCCTGTTTTGCAACAACACACTATGATGTCTTATTCAGAGTACACACTGAATGGTATTCCTATGTTACTGTCCTGTCATTCTATAACATAGAAATGCTTGAAATTCCAAATTTATACCAGATCTTGGGAGGTTCAGAAATGACCAAGAAATGTCTATATTCTCTAAGACTTTATATTCAAATCAAGCATTCAGAAACGTTTTTGTTGCAGCTATATAACATAGCTGATGCTGCTGGTGAAATCAAGGCTGATTTCTCTTAAGGGTGCTTTACCTTCTTCCATGTGTTTACAGTTTGCTGTTCCCTCTCCATGAAATATCTTTTCAAGTGATTTACCACTGAATACTTCTCCCATTCATCTCTCAACTTAGTGGTGAGATGTCAAAGAAATGTCTTCCCCAATCATCCCAATTCATTACTCCTCGTCATCTAATAGTGATCATTATCATAGAGTCCATTATCACACTAATAATCACGTGGCATAGACCTACTTAATCTATTACTCCTTTCAATTTCTGTTTAAATTGTTGACTATATGGAGACAACAGCCTTGTGTAATTTGGACACAAAAATACTAAATAAAAGTTATTCTTCTGAAAAAAAAAAAACAGTGGAGAAGTAGCACTGTCCTGCATTGATCATTTGGGGGATCAATCATTTTGATGACACGGACATGCCTGTCACTAAGCAGCTCTTGATTGGGAAGCACAGAGATGATCTGTTAGTCCTCATGGTGGCCTGGGGAAAACAAACCCGATCTGTATTTTCCTAATTCCAAGCTTAGGGAACAAGAGTAGTATAATGCTCTAGCATCCCAGGTACCTGCTTTCTAATGAACTCCAGGAAACAGTACTGTGGTCACTCCATAAACACAGTATTGGAAGTGTCTGGTGTGTGTGTGTGTGTGTGTGTGTGTGTGTGTGTGTGTGTATGTGTGGTGTGCATGTGTGTGTGTGTGTGTGTGTGTGTGTGTGAGAGAGAGAGAGAGAGAGAGAGAGAGAGAGATAGTTAAAACAGAATATGTTGTCTCAAAACTGATGATGCATATTACATTGTGATGAACATACAATACAAAACATACAAAAGCCAGTTGTCTTAGAAAGTCTCATTTTGTTTGTTATTAGCAAATTAGCCCAGAAACTATCTTCAAAAGTGGTTAGTGTGTGTGTAAAATATAAGCCTGGGTCTATGGTTCATACTTACAACCCCAGCACACAGGAGGATTGAGGCAAGAGGACTATTACAAGTTCCCTGGCAGCTCACACTGCACATTAAAACCCCACCTCCAAACTAAACCAAGCAACCATCCAACTAAACTACCAAACAAACAAGAAAGCCAAAGCAAAACCTATACTTTTAAGCAAGAAAATACGTAAAATACCAATTGTAAAATTAAATGTAATGCCATTGAGTATGTTACCTATCTGATAAATCATCAGTCATTTAAGAAATCTCAGGCATACTGTCCAAATTTTCAAAATTGACTCCTGGGGAAGGTAAAGGAAGTTATTGAGAAAAATCACTTGCTATGAGAGTATATGCCTAGTCTTCTTGCATCTTGTTATGCTGAGTTCAGTTTATATCATTTGGGATACCTGTTATTTTCTGAAGGGAAACATAGAAGCAGAGAGTCTAGGGGAGAGGGGAGGTGGGAAAAGATTAGGAGGAGGGGAGGGAGGCTGCATTAGGGATGTGTTGAATGAGAGAATAATAATAATATTAAGAAAAAACCTTCATAGCAGACATTACCTCATAGCAAATGTCATGACAGGGAAGCAGCACCCATGAAATTTCAAAAATATGCTCACCTAAATAAGACCTGCACAATGACAACACCTGTTGACATTTCAGAGAGGATGCAGGAATTTTACATGCCCCACCCATAGATGAAGATCAACAGGCTAATTAATGACTGTTGGGAAAGCGAGAGCCAGTCTTCTCCAGGTACAAGTTCCCTGATGGGTGGTCTACTCTTAAGTGGTCAGTCATAAAAACAAAAACATATGAACTACACTATATGGATCCATCAGCTTGTATTAATATATACATATACATATAACAATAGTAATTAAAAAAATAAGAGACCATGAAGTTGATAGACAATGAAGGTCGTGGGAGGAGTTAGAAGGGGAAGTATGGAGTGGAACTGATGTGAATAGAGAATTCATGTCTGAAATTTTCAAAAGATAATATAATAAATGTTTAAAAATAAATGTTTAAAATTACCTATTTATTAATACTAACCTATTTAACTTTTTTCTTTTTCAAATTTATTTATTCTTTTAAATTTCCTTTTGCATTCCAACCACAGTTTTTCCTCCCACCCCTCCTCCTGTCCCCCTCGCCCTCCCCCCACCAGCCAATTCCCAGTCCACTCCTCCTTACTGGTAAGGGCTCTCAGGAGGAATCAACAATGTTTGGCACAGTAGGTTGGGGCAGGGCCAAGCCTCTCTCCCGGCATTAAGGGGGAACATGGCTTAAAGTTTTATTTAGATTTTTAGTATCTTTAACTAGATGTCTCTGTAATGCAACCTTACCATACATTCTTAACTCATAGGAGCATTTCAGTCATAGAGGTTTATCTATTTTAAATTTTATTAGTGTATGTGTCAGAGTTTCTATTGATGTGAAGAGACATCCCAGCAACTCTTATAAAGGAAAACATTTAATTGAGGTGGCAGCTTATATGTTCAGAGGTTCACTCTATTATCTTCAAGGTGGTACTTGGAAGTGTGTAGGCAGACATGGTACTGGACCATGAGAGTTGATAGACACCAGGAAGTTGACTGAAACACTGGACAATATCCAGAGCATAGGTAACCTTAAAGCCCACCCCCACACTGACCCACTTCCTCTAACAAAGAAAGTCACACCTCTAAATAGTGTCACTCACTTTGGGGACCATTTTCTTTCAAACCACCACAGTATAGTGTGTGTGTGTGTGTGTGTGTGTGTGTGTGTGTGTGTGTGTGTGTGTGTGTGTGTGTGTGTGTTGGGTCATTTGAGTGTGAGAATGTGGCATGCATGTAGAAGTCATAGGAAAACTTGTTATTCTACTTTTATGAGGTTACTGAGGATCCAATTCAGGTTTTCAGGTTGAATGGCTAGTGCTATCACCTACAAGTCTCTTACCAGTCCAAAAGTTTTATTCTGAGAAATACTAAAAAGACAATAAAAGCAGCAGTGTAGTAAGATGAGAATGATGTAATGTCATACCTTCCAAAACTTTCTTATAAGGAATCTTCTTTATAGTACTTTAAATAAATTATTAAAAAGTTTACAGATTATATCCCACTTACCCAATGGTCTACTATTTCTGACATTTGGATAAGTTTTGTTGACAGACGATCCAACTATTTGACTATTTTAAACCACAGTTTTAATTTTAGACACATAGTGTATATCTTTGGGGAACAGAAAAACTTCCTTTTCTTTTCGTATTTTCATTGATAAACCTGAGATATTTAAGTATAATACCTTTAATGTCTACTCAAGTGATCTGGCACTTGCCATTAATGACAGAAATTCTAGGTTGATCTTTCACTGTTGTTACTTGTTACTGTAGCTTTAAATATGATTCTGTGTAAATATGTCCTCTCAGGGTAGTCCTGAAATACATGTCATATGCAGCACACTTTCCATGTTCCCATGCTAAACAATCAATTGAAGTAATTAAAGCCTTCTAAGAAGATTAAAGCTGTTTGCTGTCATTTAAACATTTTTAAAATATCAATTTCACAATTATATTTCTGAAATACAAATTTTAGAAGTCTTTTAGTAATAGTGATTGATAAATTTAAATGTTGAGTTTTTTATGTACTTGATGGATGTCTTCCATTGAAAAAGGTATTAATCATGAAAATATGATATCTACTTGGCCAATAGATATACTTTTCACAAAGAGAAAAAAATCTCTCTCCTCACTCCTAAATATATAATAACAAAAATATTACCTACCATTCTAAACAACCTTTCCATTTCTCCTTCTGCACCATGGTTTACTAAAGCTAAAACAAGTATCCGTTTGGAATTTATGTATAAGTCTCAGTTCTGGTGCCAGAGTTACAGATACTTTAGAAAAACCTGTGGAACCAGTTTTAAGAGCAGATGAACCTGAAGTTATGAATTTCTGTTGCCTTGCCTACAATTAATTAGCAATGTTTAACTCCAAAAATAGACTTGAAGTATCTGCCAGTAAGTTACAGAACCAAGGAGAAACTTAGGTATTTCTATTTTTCCCCCTTTTTTTGTTGTTCCATATGTCCTCTTGGGGACAAGTAGTATATCTATAAATATATGAATAAGTAGATTGGAAACTCAGGGTCTGATGTTTAGGTGGCATGACTGTTAACAAAATAAACCCAATTTTCAAGCCCATCTCAGAATATACTCCCTCTATACCAGTATGGATAAGTTCTGTCATTTTATATCTAGTTTAGCTTTTGTAAAACTTATATCAGTTCCCAGGAACTTGCAGATTTTTCCAGTGTACAATATTCAGGTTATATTCTGAATGTAATTTAAAAAAGACTTTTATTGTCAGGAATTTCAGTTTTGACTTTTAAAATCACCACAAGCTGGGAAGTGAAAGCAAGAGCTCTTTACTCCAGTTGTTAGTTATGGAGGGCTCCATGGGGAGATCTTAATATATTTATCCAAATAAAAATTTGTTAAATTCATAAAAGCATTTTAAGATGATATAACTTGTTACAAGTATACAATTAGCTCAATTCTTCACCATTTTTAAGAATTTGAGCTTCCTGGTTTTTATTCTACATCCTTACCACTTAGTGTCTGATTTCCATTTCTTACCCACTTACTGACATCATTTACCTGCTCTTCAAATCTCTCATTCTTGCCCTGTCTGAATTTGTTCCTTTATAGTCAATTCAATGTCGTGTTTTAAAGAAAAAAGATACTCCCTCAGGATTTCCATATGCAACTGTTGTTTGTACTCATCTTACAATGCAGTGTGAGGTTCCTGTGGTTGTTAAAACAGCTATGAAATTGTGTTGTCAGCATCCTGTGCTCTGTGATAATTTCCTCATAACTCTATTTATTTACCCATTACACATTTTGTGATAACAATGGATTTCATTTAAACATCTTATGAGTTTTCATCCATCAAATACATACTAAGTACTTGATAAGCCTGATGCCCAAGGTCAGTTCTAGAAACAGAAGAGAACAAGGAAAAAGATACCTTAATAGAGGGAGCCATTATAGGTTTAAAGAGAAATCTGGCACTAAGGAAATCTCCAGGAATCCACAAGGATGATCCCAACTAAGAATCTAAGCAATAGTGGAAAGGCTACCTTAAATGTGCTTCCCCTATAATGAGATTGATGACTACCTTAAATGCCATCATAAAACCTTCATCTAGCAGCTGATGGAAGTAGAAGCAGAGATTCACAGCTAAGCACTGAGCCAGACTCCTGAAATCCGGTTGGAGAGATGGAGGAGTATTGAGCAAAGGAGTCAAGACCATATTAGGGAAAACCACAGAAACAGGTGACCTAAGCAAGAAGAAACTCATGGGAACTGACAGCTGGGGAACCACCATAAGACCATACCAGGCCCCCTGAATGTGGGTGTCAGTTGGGGGACTTGGGCAGTCTATGGGGCCTCTGGCAGTGGAATCAGTATTTATCCCTAGTGCATTAATGGGCTTTGAAGGCCCATTCCCTAGAGAGGGAACTCTCTCAGCCTATCTACTTAGCGGAGGGTATATGTCCTGCCCCAAATGATGTGACAGACCTTGATGATCCCCTATGGGAAGCCTCACATTCGCTGAGGAGTGGATGGGGGCTGGTATGGGGAGCTTGGTAGAGGGAATAGGAGAACAGGAGGGAGAAGGAACTGGGATTGGTATGTAAAATACGGTTGTTTTTAATTTAAATACAAATTTATAAAAAAGAAACATGATGCTTGACTTTTTTCCTTGCCATCTCACTCTGTTGTATTCTGCCCTGCTGTGCACGTAGATGCCAGATTTAATTTTCCTTGAAAATTTCTGCCTACGCTTCATATAGTATTGTACCTTGCTACTTCTATCCAGTATTGTGGCTACAGTTTCTTAAATGAAAATCAGGGTCTATTGTTTACTGGGCTGAAAAATAATTTCTGTTTCCTGACTTTTGAGTACATTTTAATGAAAATATGAAAACAAAATCATCTTTAATAATGTTTATATTTAATAAAATCATTGCAGACTTAGGGATCAACATTAACTTAGGTGGAAAAGATAAAGCTAGTTCTACCTTTGAGGAATTCAAATGTGTTTAGTACATAGTTAATAAACTTCCTTTGCTGAAATAGTGCATCACAGTAGATCAGAAAGCAAAATCAAAACTCTTCTTGAAGATCCCAGGGTTGTAATAGATTGAGGAGATTGCATAGTTCGGAAGAACAGTTGAGTGTTTCAGCATATGAACACCCTTTCCATGGCATTTGTAATTTGTTTAAACAGATAACAGATTCACCCTCCAAGGCTTATAATCATGGAATACAAGCTGTGAAACTACTGACACAATAACAGAAAAATCCCACCAATTTCTCTACTTAGCTTTAGGGATACAGGTATAAATAATTCAAGAGAACTTCCTATTAGCATATTCTAAAGCAGGTCTAATGCAAACAAAATGATCTTATTCTTCTGGAACAGAACATATCAATGCTTGCTATGCCATGAGTAATTTATCCCTGGTTGCTAAGCTTAAGGCTCAGTTATTTCAGTGTTTCCCTGAATTCTAATGCTTTGGGGTTCTTGGTGGTGGCTGTAGCTCTGGCCATCAATCCTAATCACTTAAGGCAGTTGATTTTAAATAAATATATTAAGCTAAAGACAAGAATAAGCATGTTCCCCATACTTAGTAGTAGCAGGATCATAGACTTGGGAAACAGAATGAAATAGATTAACAGAGAATAGTGTTATTTTCTAACCTCGACTCTACTAGTTAAGCATGCTCTGTTAATAGAGGGGAAAATTCAGTTTAAAGAATTAAACATAAAACTTGCTTGACTTTATTTTTACATTAACAAGCAAGAGATGAGAATAAATGCTATCTGCATAGCAACATAATTTATAACTAGTTTTCTTATAAAACTCAAAAATATATTAAAGAAAGGTATGCTCTATATAAATTAATTTCAGGCCTCCCAACCTGAGTAAATTTCTAGGGTTTTACAAATTTTGAACTCACGCATTAAATCTTCACCCTATGGAAAATTTCTCTATTTTGTGAATTTGGGAAAATAAACTTATACTACTATATTTGAGATATCTTTTTAGTTAGATAGGACATCTAAATGGACAA
The DNA here is from genome assembly GCF_003668045.3 of Cricetulus griseus. Taxonomy (NCBI): domain Eukaryota; kingdom Metazoa; phylum Chordata; class Mammalia; order Rodentia; family Cricetidae; genus Cricetulus; species Cricetulus griseus. The sequence goes on along the minus strand of NC_048595.1, from coordinate 106,187,936 downwards.
GAATGTTATATAATTGAGAAAGTAGTACCATCTCCTGATAATAAGCATATCAGGATCACCTGAAAATAGCTAAGACCTAAGGTAGAATCTAGACAAGAAACCATTCATACCTGTTTCTGAACAGTGAGTCTTCCAGGGTCCTTTAATATATTTCAGAGATCTTGACTGAGAAATGCATACTTCTATAAGCCTTCTGAGTTCCTGCCTTTAAGTCAATTCCTTTATTAATCAAACCCACCTACCTATGAACATTTTTAACACCTTCAAATTTATAGAGGTTCAAATAACATTTAGTTATTCAGTCTTCTCATCACAGACCATAAAAGAGATGTTACTACCATGTCTACATCCCATCAGGAATTAGTTATTTATAAGGTAGTAATTGTGACTTGTATTGTCTAGATTTACCTCAATAAATTCTGTCTCATTTTTTTTGAGTTTGAAAGCAATTTTTTTCTTACAACTAAAGTTGTAAATATAAATCACTTTCTCCTGTAAGAATTAATGGTCATTACTCAGAGAATGAAATAAGTAATAACTTGGGTGCATTTCTGAGGTCTTTTTGGCATTGTTACAAGAAATATAACTTGTTGACCCGTTGTGTGGTTCAGCTTATCTCTCCCCTTTATACATCTATTTTAGTGAAGTGATTGTATTTAATTTACTTTCTTTGTATTTAATTTATGACTTAACCAGAGCCAGGCAGGGTGTTAACTCTCAGGACAAACCATTCAATCATGTGGTAAGGATTTTCTCTTTCTCTGTCAGCCATTAATCTTTCTTTTTCATACAAATGAATGCATGTATATTCCTCAAATAAAATGGAAATGGAATTGTTTGCCTTAGTTCTACAGTGATTCCCTCCTATTGATACATTGCTTCTTGAAGGTAAATTAAAGTAAATTGAAGGTAAAAGGGTGTTCCTGAAACTTAGAGGATTCAGAAGCCCTTCCCCAGGCTCTCTACATAGTAATAACTGCTGTGAAGAGACTTGCTGGCTGCTGAGCTTCCTGCTGGGTGTGCAGATACTAAAGAAGGAACACAGCTTCCTTCTCATGTACTGGGCTTCTCAGTGGGCTAGTTTTCTTCAAGCTACTTATAGTCCTTTAAGTAACACTTCAAATATACTCTGGTGTGTCACCTAAATCAGCTTTGTGTTTTAGGAGACTAGACTTCTATTGCTTACTTCTAAAGAATCTGTTGTCTAGTTCTGTTCTATCTTTTATTTCATTGCTGTTTGCTTGTCTGTGATAAATAGGCATTTGTTCGCATCTCTTCAGGAAATATAGAATACTGTTCTGTATTGTATGAATACTCCATTCTTTCTTCAAAGGACCTCTCTTCTTTTTTGCTCTACCTATGTTTTAAGGACCTAAGTTTGGATCTTGTTTTGTATTCTTATGTTTAAATGTGATTTAAATGTCACATTCAGACATCTAACCTCAGCATGCTGTTTAGACTAGTTGAAGGTCTAGTTGGTTACAAGCAAAAGACACAATATAGCAAAATGAACATAAAATCTCTTTAATATTACATGTAACTGAAATTTTGGATTAGCTAAGATAACCTGAAATAATAATTCTGAACTTAATTCTCCCAGCAGGAAGATGGAAATAGTGTTATGAATACAGATCGAAAGAGTATTAAACTCATCAGTGTGTATAAAGACAATGATATTCTTAATAGGATCACTGCCACCTCAGTATTTGTCTATTCTGAGTAGTAAGTGCATCACATATCTGATTTCAATATTCTTACTACATTTACAACTTAGAAACATAATATTCAACTACTATCAATATTCAATGTAAATGAGGTTCAGATTCAAGATTTAAACTTAAGCTTGATACATGCTACAGTATATATTCAAACTAATATACAGTATGACCTCTTATATTTTCCTTTTATTGAAAAATTTATTTCCTTCATTCTGTTCATGTGCAGTGTTTACACAAACTAGATTTAGGAGGATAAAAGTATGTGACTCTTTTAACTCTGGGTCTCTGAAGACATCTTTACATATTTGTATATAGCAACACATCAAATTAAATACTGGTTTGATCATGTCAAGTTTCATTCACATATTGTCTTAGTGTTATATTGCTGTGAAGAGGCAGCATGACTATGACAGCTCTTATAAAGGGAAGCATTAAATTAGGGCTGGCTTAGAGCTCATAGGTTTAGTTCATTATTCCCGTGATGGGAATCATGGCAGCAAGCAAGCAGACATGATGCTGGAGAAGTAGCTTGAGAGTTCCATAGCTGGATCCTCACATATCAGAGAGAGAGAGAGAGAGAGAGCGAGAGAGAGAGAGAGAGAGAGAGAGAGAGAAAGAGAAAGAGAAAGAGAGAGAAACTAGGTGGGTCCAGCTTGAACATTTGAAATTCCAAAGCCCATTCTCAGTGACACACTTTCTCCAACAAGGCCAAACCTATTCCCAAGAGGCCACATCTCCTAATCCCTATTAAGTAACATCACTCCCTGGTGACAAAGCATAGAAACACATGAGCTTGTGGGGCCATCACTATTCAAACTACCACACACATCAAGACTTATTTTCCAAAGAACCAAAGAAATTGTCTCAAGTTAGGAGTGACTATTGGAGAAATGATATTAAAACTCATATTACTCACAACTGGCAAATGTCTAACATTGAGAAAGCACATGAGGCTGGCTCCTGATGACTGAATGAATGTTATAGGAATGGAATATATCCCTTATTGTAGAAACTTCTTAAGAACAAAGAGTCATATATGGTTTATGTCATTCTGTCATGAAGATGATCATTTAACACAAAACTCAGTGGTTGCTAACTTATAAAAAATATAGAATGAAAATAAATTGTGTCATATTTTCTCTTTGTGATCACTCTGAATTTGCAGCTATATACAAAATCTTGTCCTGAGTAACAACAGCGAAAACATACCACATTTATTCTCACATTATTACTTGTCCACTTCAGCAGATTCTAGTTTTAGGCATGTTAAAATATGTGCAGGTCTTAAAGTTTCAGAACCATTAGAAGTCCTCATAATTAGAAAGTTCTTAGCAAGTTCAGTTTGTTGGAGAAGCTTCAATAAACAAGGAATGGAGTGTATTTACTTGGGAAACCCTGCATGAAGCCAATCTTCTGAAGTAGCCCATGCAACCACAAAGATAAGGAAAACAAAAAGTTGGAGTGATCAAACAACTTCAGGAGAATAAATAGATAAGCACACACAAAAATTGAAACGAACCAGCATGGTTTTCTTCTGCCTGGTTTTGGCAACTAGATACAGAATGATGACTTATTAAGAAAAATATATATTTATTCTTCCTGGGATCTATTCTTTATCTTTAATTTGCATGACAAAATTATCTTTCTGTTTTGTTAGTCAATAAGTACAAAATTGTGGCTAATCTTATCCTATAAGTGGCCATTTATCAACAATAAAATATCTTTAGGCTTCACAAAATTTTATAAATATACCCTACAGTTACTCCTCCATTGTAAAAGTTCAATGATAATGTTAAATTCATATTCTTCTTGAAAATAGCTCTTAAAATTTTGATATCAACACAGTAGGGTATGTTAGTTTAATAAAAGAAGCAGCTGTCCTCTAGCTTCCATTATTTGAAGCCATTGGTTATTTTCTATGTACACTATAGTCTGGAATCCAACGTTCAATGAATACATTTTAGAAGAACAAAGTAAGTTTTGTTTTCGGGGCTACATTTAAAATAGACTCATGTAAAAGAGAACAATTTTATGTAACACCATATCTCAGATTAGATGAGAAAACCAAGCAAAGAAAAATAAAAGCCTAACTTAAACAGAATTATAAGTCTTTAGATAAAATGATACACTTTTGATATTATTTAAAATTGCTTTTTGATAAGCATGCCAGCATCTTCAGTAGTAAATAAATTCTTTTTGAGTACAGAAACCTTTCTATTTGCATGTTTAAAAGCAATGTAATACATAATTCTGGTGGATCATGACACTCTCTTTGTTTGCATATCTGTTCTCCCAAAAGCTGACAACTGTAGGAGACTTGTAGATATTCAAAACAATTATTTTCAATCATTTGCAAATATGTACTTCCAAGGGTGCTGTCTCAATCTCTAGGAATGTTGCATGTGCTTAAGCATATACTAAAGAATTTTGCCACCTATCAAAAGAAAATGCTTTATAACTTATGCTGAATTCCATTTTCTGTACACAAAATTATAGACTATGTCTCTGTCTCAATGACAATGTAAAGGTGTTTTGTAAATTTTTCTGGTCCACTTACACTTTCCTATTAGCCAATAAAATACTTTGGAACCCACAGTGGTTTATCTCTAGCATATGGCTATTGGGAATATTAAAAAATGGTGATACATGCTAATGTGGTTATTTTACATGTGAATTCATGATAAAATCTGTGGTTCACAATTCCCAAATGCCAGACTAAAACTCAGTCTCTGGAGAAAGCCTGGTGGAATGTATATACTCCACTCTTTTTAGCAATCTGATACAAAAGCAGAAGCAACTAATCTCAAAATGGAGAGACAACAGTTTATTTTCTCAACTTTGTATAAATACAATTTAGAAATTTAGATTGTAAATATGATTAGCATAGGGCTTAGATGACACATTCTCAACATTCTTATGATATCTTTACTGATAAAGAAACATATATACACAGAGACCGTATTGCTGTTACTGAAGGTGCCACAGTTTCTTTTCTGGATGCTTGGTTGCAAGCAAGGAGGAAGTATCATACTATTTCTGTATGACTTGGGAGAAGATGCTAGCAGATGGAAATTTCCTCAAAACCCAGAAGCTAGCTTCAGAGGGAGGTTAGATACTTCAAGTCTCTAACATAAAACAGATACAGACATCATAGGAAAGCAAAGTACTAGAAAATCTGACCTAATAAGTAAATGTGGAAAATGATAAGTAGTTAATAAGTAAATGTGGAAAATGATAAGTAGTTAAGAGTCACCAAGGCAGCTTCAGTAAGGAGTAGTGACTAGAATTCAAAAGGTTTAAAAGACATTCAGGCAAAGGGGTGGAACTAGAAGAAACCATCCCCAATGAGGTACCCCAGACACAGAAAGACAAACATGGTATGTACTCTCTATCATAAATGGATATTAGACATAGAGCAAAGGATAACCAGCCTACAATCCACAACCCCAGAGAAGCTAGGAAACAAGCAGGGACTTGAGAGACATATATGGTCCTCCAGAAGAAGGGGAAAAGGACATTTTAAGTTTTAAAGAGAAATCTGGCACTAGGAAAATCTCCAGGGATCCACAAGGATGATCCCAACTAAGAATCTAAACAACAGTAGAGAAGCTACCTTAAATGTGCTTCCCCTATAATGAGATTGATGACTACCTTAAATGCCATCATAGACCCTTCATCCAGTAGCTGATGGAAGTAGAAGCAGAGATTCACAGCTAAGCACTGAGCCAGACTCCTGAAATCCAGTTACAGAGAGGGAGGAGTGGTAAGCAAAGGAGTCAATGCCATGCTGGAGAAACCCACAGAAACAGCTGATCTCTGCAAGTAGAAGCTCATGGACCCCAGACTGTCAGCTGGGGAACCAGCATAAGATCATACCAGGCCCCCTGAACATGGGTGTCAGTTGGGGGGCTTGGGCAGTCCATGGGGCCTCTGACAGTGGAACCAGTATTTATTCCTAGTGCATTAATGAACTTTGGGAGCCCATTCCAAATGGAGGGATACTCTCTCAGCCTATACACAGGGGGGAGGGCCTTGGTCCTGCCCCAAATGATGTGACAGACTTTGATGATCCCCCCATGGGAGGCCTCACCTCCCTGAGGAGTGAATGGGGGGTGGAATGGGGAGGTTGGTGGGGGTAATGGGAGGATGGAAGGCAGCGGGAACTGGGCTTGGTATGTAAAATAAGGGTGTTTTTAATTTAAATAAAAATTAATTTAAAATGATCTTCATATCAATATTCCTAATTTTGAACTGTATGCTTGCTCATTTGTATAGATGAACTAAAGTCAAAATTAAATTAAAGCAAAAAATAAAATTCACTTTGACACTTACATAATAATTTTGACCTGGAAGAAAAGTAAAGTTTCTTCTTTTTCTGTATTCATTGGTAGAATAAAAGTGAAAAGGAAATAACTATACAACCAATTTAGTATAAAACGAATGTTACCAAGGTATTGTGTATCTACTACACATGTGAGATAAACTGGTGGAAGGATCTAATCCATGACATTATCATGGCTAGGGCAGCATACAGAATACACAGGACTAGGACTCATCATAGAAACTCTCCTCAGAGTCACAGTATTGATTGCAATTATGATATCTTTTTTACTTATACATTTTCTACACTTGTGGGTAGGCTGGGAAAGTAGGATTAAATCAAACCATAAAGCATTCCTAAAGGGAAAAAAGTCTCCATGTAGTCCAAAGAAATAAGAAGGAAGGAAATGCTGTGCAGAAGAGCTATGTGTGGCATTCAGAAAAATCTGCTCAATGGTATGAAGTTTGAAATCACCCATAAAAATGAACACATTATCCATCTTCTCCTCTTTTGGCACTTCTGCAGTTGACATTACCATGTCTGCTGCATTAAGATTGGAAGAGCTAAGCTGGAAAATGTGATAGCAAATCCTTAACTCAAGCAGCAGTGTACAAGCAGGCTGTTAAACTGCCATGTTAGTGGAATGCATAAATGTCAATGTGATTTTAGAATGATTTATTACATCTATAACAGTCAAAATAAATAAATATGGCCCCATAGTTTACAACCCATGGATAACTCTTCTAATTCAGAACTCAACAATGGCATTTTCTATTACAATGACATTTCAAACATTTTAAAAACAAATATTGGAGTTTTACTTGAGATTTTTAACATTCTTAGCATGTTGCTTCAGTGATTCTTCTAGAAGGGGTTTCCCATAAAGAATTAATAAATGAATCTGGGCTGCAATAGTATCCCTCCATGGGGAATGGGCTCCCAAAGTCCATTTGTGCATTAAGGATAAACACTGGCTCCACTGTTAGAGGTCCCAAGGCCTCCCAACTGACACCCATATTCAGAGGGTTTGGTTCAGTCCAATGCTGGTTCCCCACCTTTACGACTAGAGTCTTCATGCTCTCACTAGTACAGGTCAATTGTTTCTGTGGGTTTCTCCCTCCCCCAAATAATATGTCGGATTTTGATGCCCCCCTCCCCGTGGAGGGCCTCACTATCCTTGGGGAATGGGTGGGTGGTGGGTTGGGGAGTCGTCGAGAAGCATGGGAGGGTGAGGGAATGGGAAGATTGATATGCAAAATAAGATTTTTTATAAAAAATTATAAAAAAGAATAAATGGTTATGTGAGAGAACAGAATAGATGATATAACTCAATAAAATAGTACCACTAAAGACACAGCCATTGGAAAGGAAAATGAACCCTGAAATGTCTTCCTTCAATCTACTGAGTGTGTTGACCACATAAGCACCCAAAATTCATGCCCTCTTTTTGTCACTATTGTTGTTACATGCACATGACACACACACATATACACTCAAAATGAGTTTATATATTATATAGAATGTTAAGTATTGGGTATTTATTTATCATTTGTTTGTTTATTTATTTACAGTACATATTTCCCTGACACCAATATGATCACTTTTGAAGTCACTGTACTTTATAGTTCATCACCTTAGAAATAGTGACATATTAGAATTTGCTAATAATATAATAAAAAGTATATTTGGTTGTTTTCATAAAATATGTTATGTTTTATTCCCTCATACATATGGATATTTTACTTCTATGTCAACATACTTCAAAATAAATAGACTATGTTATAAAAACCATGACACATGACATATTTTATAAGCCAATAAGATGGGTTAAAAGATAGGCATTTAGCAACCAAAATCACTAAGCTAATGAAATGTATATAATCTGTACTGTATAAAACACTGAGCAGACAGTGTTTTATAGACTGTCTAAACAATGAGCTGAACTCCTGGAATCTAGTTGCAGAGAGGGAGGAGTAATGAGCAAAGGGATCGAGACCAGGCTGGAGAAACCCCCAGAAACAGCTGACTTGAACAAAGGGGAGCTCATGGACCCCAGACTGATAGCTGAGAAACCATCATAGGACCTATCCAGACCCTCTGAACGTGGTGGGTGTCAGTTAAGAGTCCTGGGCAATCTATGGGGCCTCTTTTAGTGGATCAGAATTTATCCCTAGTACAGGAATGGATGTTGGGAGCCCATTCCACATTGAGGGATACTCTCAGCCTAGACACATGGAGGAGGGGCTAGACTCTACTCTAAATGATATGACAGACTTTGAAGATCCTCCATGGAAGGCTTCACTCTCCCTGGGGAACAGAAAGGGGATGGGGATGGGGGTTAGAGGGGGTGCAGGGGAGGAGGGAACTGGGATTGACATGCAAATCAAGCTTGTTTCTAATTTAAATTTTAAAAAATTCTGCTAAGGCATTTCTCAAAAAAAAAACATTGAGTATATTAGATACTATGTGCTTAATGTATATTACATGCACTATTCATAAACTAAGTGGTACTTATTTTTATGCTAGTTCTTGGAGTGGTGGGGTGATTAAACCTAGGGCTTCCAATATGCTGTGTGCTTGCCTTGCCCCTGAGTTTCATTGCTAGCCCCCCAACAGATTTTAAATTATATCATCTTGTACACAGTGGACCTCTGAAGAAATGAAGTCTGGTAATTAATTAGGTCATTTGTGCCTCAAGTTGACAAACACCAGCTATAGATGAAGTAGCACCTGTGTCTCCTCTATAATTAAGGAACATTTGTTTTAAGTTAGGAAAGTAAGACACTGGAAACAAGGGTTAGAAACAAAAGGGAAAAATAAAAGAATGTTTGTGCATGTTTTCTAAACAGCACATAATCACACACTTGCTCATGGTACTGTTTACTTTTTCTCCTTTGTTTGGATGTCCACTGCCCTAGGAAAGTCATTTTAAAAGTATGAGAAAGTTCTTTCAGACACCTACATCATCATATAGGGTACTGCCTATGTTTCTTGTGTTTTAGGTTCCATTTTTGGTACAAAATCTATTTGGAATTTGTGTGTGTGTGTGTGTGTGTGTGTGGTTGTGTGTGTGTGTGTGTGTGTGTGTGGGTGTGTATGTGTGTGTTGAATTGATTGATACCTAATTTTACTCTTCTGTATGTGGACATACTGCTTTGCCAGCATCATTTGTTTAATATGTTTCTTTTCCCCATGTTATGTTTTTGTGGCATCTTTGTCAAATATAAGTGGCTGTATTTACATGTACTCATGTTTAGGTCATTTATTTTGTTCCATTACTCTACATGTCTGTTTTTGTGTTACTAACATATTGCTTTTATTACTATGGTTATGGAATATTAAAATCAGTAATAACAATCTTTCCAGCATTTTACACATATGTCTATGTACAAATATAGATACATTGTTTTAGTGAAATTTTCGCATCTGGATTGACATTGCTCCTTCCAAGAGCCAAAAGCCATCTAACAAAACCTCAACAGCAGACAGAAGAAACCCTCTTTGACTTGTTGGTCAGGGTTATCTATGAGACTACCAAAACATTGTAGAAGGTTGTTATTGCCCTCAGTGGCATACCAGAGGTGGAAAGTAAGTCCCAATTTCTGAAGACACCTTTAACTTCAGACACATTTTCTAGAGATTCCTGAGTTGGAACATGATCTAAATGCCTCCTGCCTGAGGACCACCTTTCTCTGTACCAGACTGCACCATGAAAATTTCCAAAGGAGGGAAGCAAATAATAGTTCTACTCAGTTCTGAAACCTAATGGAAACACAGCAAAACAACAACAACAAAACAAACAAAGGAAATCACCACCGTAGTATGATAACCCTAAGGGTACAGTAATGGTATGCAGCTTGTTGCCTGGTAACCAACAGGTCTCTAACTGGATTTAGGACTCTCTCAACAATGGGGAAACATCCCTACTACTGGAAACACAACTAACTACCTAGGATTGGTGAAGTCGTGATCTTGGAGGACAATTTATAACCAAGACTTTATTATACCAGAACAACTCTAACTACATTCTAAGTATTTGTCCTTATGCTCACAGAAAAGTCCAGTCCTCACCACTTACCAATAAAATTTCTCTTTGCAATAAAGATCATTAGAGAAAACCAAAATCAATCAAAATCTAGAGGAGTGGAGCCTAGCCCCAGAGATACACCCACAAAATTATTCTTTCACCTTAGGCTCAGGAAGAGCTCAGGCAGATTGTGTAAGAGCCAGAGGATCAAGGAGGTTGCTGTGAGCCTGTGTATCCTAGTAATGTCAGACACTGCACCCATAAAGTCTCACCAACATGACTGCCTAAATATTAGCTGAACATGGACAACTGCAATAAACATGCCAAGGTAGATGCGGCCTTAACCCTATATAAACAACTAAAGGCAGCTAAGAAATACTGAGTGGGAGTTTTCCTCAGGGAAGAGCACAGCAACTGATTATTCAATTCTAAATAGCCCTGGAACCCTGGAAACATACATATAGACTCAGTGGATGAGGTATATATGTGTGTGTGTGTGTGTGTGTGTGTGTGTGTGTATGTTGTACATGTAATAGCAATTCATGAAAAAAGATGCCATGACTTTGAAAGAGAACAAGGAGGTGTGCATGGCTAGGTTTGGAGGGAGGAAAAGGAAGGTAGAAATGAAGTATAATATTATAATCTCAAAAATAAAACAAGTAATACAAATTTGAGAAATATTTTTCTTAAAGAGTTTCTTAATATTTTTCTCTTGTTAGTGTTCTTCAAAGTTTAGACCATACTGTCTCCTTTTGCTGCTTTGATATCCAAAACAGACATCATACTCATGGTTCTATGGAAGATATTTGGATGAGATGGCAAGCCAACTAAGCAGGTAAAGGTGCTTGTTGCCGCAGCTGGAAACATGGATTCTCTCCCCAGAACCCACATGATGGATGAAGAGAACCAACTCTGACAAGTTGTCCTATCACTCTCATATGGTTGCTATGAAATCTATGCATCTACTGAATACACACAGACTTCCATACACCCAAAACAAACATCACTTGCTAACCACAAATTATAAAGGGCATTGGATTATTTATAATGAGTTTTCCTGAAGAAACCCTGTGTCATTTCAGTTCTGTTAATAAGATGATATGTGACTACATGATACAGAAGCTGCTTTAGGATAATTGAAACTGACAGAAAAACTAAGAACAAATAGTAATGTTTGTTACTATGGTTATATTATCCTCTGTAGATATAAATTATCCAGGTTAAAAAGGGGATAAGTATCTATTGTAGTAGTTAGGGTGTAAGTCTATTATATATACATTATTGAAGTAATTTGGAAGAAGGGAGAGATATAGACGTATATTAAACTAAAATGTAGACAAATATAAAATTTAATTTTCTGTCAGGCAGACAAAAAAGTTGAGTTACAGGTATGCCCATCTTCATCTGAAGACTGGGGTCAATAATTAAGCTTTTAGTTATGATAGGCAGATCCCATGTAAAAAATTTTGTGTCTACTTTATAACTCATTTAATCTACATACATACATACATATATATGACAATAGTCATACACATATATGCATATGTGTGGATGACTCTATCATGACACATGCATACCTATATATAAGTGTGTGTGTGTGTGTGTGTGTGTGTGTGTGTGTGTGTAAAATCAGCTCTACTAGTTCATTAAGACCCAGACATTCTTCACTCTGAAGAACAGAAGTCAATAAACTATACATCTAATAAAAGTTATTTCATGCCCAATATCACTCTCCACAATCAATTATTCTATTAATGCATTTCTGTCCTAGATTTGGGGTAAAGAACATGAGATTCAAACATAAGGTTCTTTCTGAGAGTCTATATCACCACAGGGAGGCCAGGTGCCATTTAAACACATAGATGGATGTGGCATTTCAGTATTAATTATTTCAAATTTGACTATACACTTTTATATTTGCATAGAAAATAAACTTTTCTTTATTACCTTCATTTTTCAGAAATTCTAGTTATTTGCCTCCTTGGATATTGGCTCATATAGGTACATAGTAAATTTTCTCATGCATTAGCAGCAGCTGCACTATTGTTTGCTGAGCCTAGACAGCCCAGTTGATTCTAAGGCTACTAAATAGTTCCCAACTATTTCTATCATGCTCCAAATTCTACTGAAATTGTTAAGAAATAATTATAGTTTCCTTTGTATACCATTTGCTCTTATAGACCTTGGCACATGTAATGAACAAGAAAGAAAGTATCCTAATTTTAACAGTTTAACATTTGGAAACACCAATGCTTTCTCCATGTTTGCTCTTTCTTTAGTCTATGTAACAATGAGGTTTGATCTGGGGCTTGCTCCTTGTTACGTTCCTTTATATTTCAAAGTGATAGATATGCTTGCCTTCTCTTTATTTTAAGAGAGGTTTTTTTCAAGGCTCATGAATAGCCACGTAAAATTATTTCTGTCAAATGTCAATATATTTATTTCTCCAGTTGATGGCAATATGAATACTTATTCCTTAAATTATAATTTTCCTACAAAATGCCTGTCACATAGATTTTTAAAATCAACATTATATTAAGGCTGTATTTTGGCAAATCAGTTTAACTTCTTTTATAAAGCTATCTAGATTGGTGGCTTTTCTTATTGTGAATTCTTGTATTTTTACACTTCATAGTTATTTGCATGTTGTAGACCAATATTCTATAGAATTTGTTCTTCAGAGCATAAGTGACTACAGAGTTGAGTCAAAGAGGTTTTCACAGAATAATTGGATTGTAAAATGTTATTATATACAATATTTTTCCCTTGGAGATTCACAATGAACAAAAAAATATTGATAGTTTTAAACAGGAAAGGAAATATTTGTACTATACTCAGCATCACATTTCCAAAAGTTATCACTGCAAATCCTTTAATGAAAGTAATACTTGTCTTCCAAGGATGCTTACCATTTACATTTTTGTTTGTCAACTAGTAAACAAGAGTAAGTTCTTTGAGAAAAGCAACTCGGTACTTGTGTCTCATAGTAGGCACTCATAAAAACTGGTTTGAAAGAAAGAGTAAAGTACTTCTGTAAATTCAAAATTTAAATCAAAGTTATTCAGATTTACTCAAAATTATTTCTGACCAGTGTCCTGGAGTATAAGGCAAATAGAGTTGAAAGTTTCAGATAACTACATGAAAGATCTCAGTATTATTGATTTTCTTATTTGATTTATTGGGTTTAGTTCTAATATGGGACAGTTTATGGCATTTGATTGGACATGGAACTCATTCTTATCTCTTACCCCAGATACTACACAAATGCCAACAACTGGTCTCTAAAGAAATTGTAGTGAAGGTGGCACTCCAAATCCACATACACCTGTACTGCAAAATCAGGAAGCACCATCAAAAAGTAATGGCCCTGCCATGATGGAATCATAACAGAAATTCTGGATTCAAATCTATTCTCTGATCTTAACTGAGAACTGAGAGGAGTCAAGAATGCAAACAGCAGACTTATGATTCTGTGCTTTTGTAAACATGTGAGAAATGGCTATACCATTTAAAAAATATGGATAATTAAGGGAAGCATTAAGCCAACCAATTATTCATATGAACTTAAAGTAATGTGAACTTTAAGTTACTCATTACATGAGTGGATTATTAAACACACAAAGGAAGAAGAAGTGATTCCTTGTATGATGGTTCTTGTAGATTCCTGCAGTTCTTTCTAGCATTCTCACATTCATCACTGTGTAGCTATCCACTCTATGGTAAGCTGCTTTCCCATACAATCTACCAAATCCTTCATTTGAATTTGCTTCAGTATACCTACCTCTGATGATCTCAATCTATATTCATTTGGGAAAAAAAGGTTCTCAAAACATTCATCAGAAAAGTCTACCTATATCATCTTCACATTGGTTAATTATTCAACACACAGACTCTCTCTCTCTCTCTCTCTCTCTCTCTCTCTCTCATCTTTCCTCTTCGCTCTCTCTCTGTGTGTGTGGTGTGTGTGTGTGTGTGTGTGTGTGTGTGTGCGCGCGCGTATAAGAAATATTTCACATTCAGTAATTTTGAATTCAATTCTACCAGGATAAAAATGTGGTAAATTTGAAGAAGCAAGGAATATTATATTTTTAAATAGTGCAGTAGCTTGCCATAAGTGTAATTTAAATAGTGCATGAAAATAAATGACATTTTCAGGTATTATATGACATTGTTCCTATAAAATTCCAGTCTAAGTCATAAATCATGGCCTTTGAAAATACCTAAGTGCAGTGAGGCATTTCCAACAAATAACTTATTTTCACTGTGAAAAACCCATTGACATGCAGGATTTCATAATCAGAAACTCTCAGCTGCTTTCCTGAAATTAAAACTTGAGTTAGGCTGGGGTAAAATGAAGAAATCAGCATTACCTTGGGTTGTATTTTAACCAAGTCACCTTTGAATCCAATCAAAGTTAGGTATTTGTTTCTCGGTCTGAACTGCAGGTGATTCCTATGGTAATTGAGCATACTTAATTTAGTTTAATAAGTATTTTTTTCTGAATGAAAATTTATACCAAACACTGAATAGAAAGACAGATGAATAAGATCAATTTCTGTAGTTAAGGAGCTGAAAAATTGAGAAATATAAAAGTTAAGTATATAAACAGTTTTATATTCCAGTCATACTTTATATTCCAGTTTCAAAATTGAAATACTGGGAGTGGGGAAGTAACATGTTGCTTTATAGCTCCTTTACAGAAAGGAAGGCTCAGTAAGTAGAAGTGAGAGACACAGTGCCCTGGGGAGAAGGTAGATGGTGAGCATATTGGACAGATGAATTATGTTATCAGATTTTTTCAGAGAAGAGAGATAGCCTTACATCAGGACAGTGTAACCAGCTGAGGTAGACAAGCCCCTAAAAAGCAAAATGAGAGAGAAACTGTAGCAAGATGGTCTTACTTTTTAAATTGAAGGCTTTATGAAGACCTTCTTAGACAAGAAGTCACTGGAGACTGCTAAAAGATATAAGTAGAAAGCTATGGAAAATTCCAGTCTATTTTGTGTTGTTCTAACAAACTCTCTTGAGACCGAGTAGTTAATGGAATACACACACACACACACCACACCAGCACACACACACACATACACCCACACACACACACATATAATATATATATATATATATATATTATATTAATATATTACATTCCTACAGTCTGCATTATGAGAAGCCAATAAAGACATCAACATGTTTTTAAAAGTAGTTTATTTAATATCACTTTCTTTGCAAATGGACAAACTGTAATGATGTAGGCATGTCTAAATGTATTTCTTTTGTCTTTTGTTGTTAGTCTCAACTTTAACAGCTGAGCCATTTCCAAACCCAAGTCCCACCACTTAATACTATTTCTAGACACTAAGTTTCAGCACTTGGATTTTGGAGACGACACTTCATTCCTATAGCATAGGATCAAAGTTTTGCTTCAAAGGGGTTAATAAAGACTTTATTAGGCTGATTGGGATGGGAAGAAATGAGATGGAAATAAGACGGGCTTAAAGGTCAATGTGGTAGATCAAAGAAAAAAGAAGGAGACAACCGACTGTGGTGATAGTGATGTGAATAGTAACAAGGGGAAGCTCACTGGTAATGTCATAATTTAACAGTTTGATACAGCCAGTTTGCATGCAGGCTGCATATGCAAAGAAGATGCATAAAAGGCAAATATGCCTTTAACTCTTTGCATTTGGAAGTATATTTTCATATATTACTAACATGAGGAAGTTAAACTGTAAATTATCTGAAGAGATGAGATTGTGAATTGGTTATCTTAGAGAAAGTTGCAGTCATCATGGGATCTGAGTCAATATGTAAATATGTACCTAATCAGAAGACAGGGGAGAACAGGTTTTTGTTTCGTTTATGTTTTTAAATGTAACTAGAAGAGTAGGAAAGAGAAGAAAGCTAAAAAAGAAATTAAATATATATATCATATATACTATATGGATAAAATTATGTAAGTGGCGAATTTGACAAATGGTATTTTAGAGACAATAAAATATTATTATGGACTTTAAAGCCACAATTTCAATGAAATTTTATGTTTCTGAAATGTATAGCTGAACACTTAAAAAATAGTTTCACAGAAATCAAATTTCCTAAAGTTACATATGTTAAATGCAATGGCAGTTTTAGAAAAAATCAAAAGACAGCATCTGGATGAAACTATAGTTTATGAGAATATATTGAAAGCTAACACCTTAAAATTGAAATTTGAGATAGAAAAGAAAAAATCTGATAGTATTAATTACAGGAAACCTGAAATTTATACGGAAAACAAAGACAGTAAAATAATTGGATTAGAATAGAGAATTTTTTAAACTTTTATGATGAACTCAATGTAAATAAATCATTATTGTCTATCAACATTATAAATAGCATTTTTTGGGAGGAAGAGGAAGAAGGGACTTATGCATGATAGGCAATCATTTAACTGAGTCATACTTTCAGCCCCACTGAAAATATTAGGATGTTAAAAGTACATGAGTAATCAATGAGAAAATTTCAGGACATCTGTTCAACTATGTTCATAGCATCATTATTTGTAATAGCCAGAACCTGGAAGCAACCTAGATGCCCTCAACTGAAGAATGGATAGAGAAAATGTGGTACATTTACACAATGGAATACTACTCAGTGGTGAAAAAAAAAAAACAAAAAAACAATGGGACCTTGAAAATTGCAGGCAAATGGATGGAACTAGAAGAAACCATTCTGAGCGAGGTAAACCCAATCACAAAAAGACAAACATGGTATGTACTCACTCATATGCAGATTTTCGACATAGAGTAAAGGATTACCAGCCTACAATCCACACTGCCAGAGAAACTAGTAAACAAGGAGGATCCTAAGAGAGACATACATGGTCCCTTCGAGAATGGGAAAGGGACAAGATCTCCTGAGCAAATTTGGAGCATGGCAGGAGGGGAGAGGGAGCTAGGAGAATGAGAAGGGGGGAAGAGGAGGGGTGAGGAGGACATAAGGGAGCAGAAAGGTTGTGTAAGGGAAATATTAGAGGAGAGCAGAATAAGAAATACCGTAAGACAGGGAGCCATTATAGGTTTAAAGAGAAATCAGGCACTAGGGAAATTTCCAGAGATCTACAAGGATGACACAAACTAACAATCCAAACAACAGTGGAGAAGCTACCTTAAATGCCCTCCCCTGATAATGAGATTAATGACTAACTGATATGCTATCCTATAGCTTTCATCCAGCACCTGATAGAAGTAGAAGCAAACAGCCACAGTTATACACTTAACTGAACTGGAATCCAGTTGCAGAGAAGGAGGAGTGATGAGCAAAGTGATCAAGACTAGGCCGGTGAAACCCATAGAAACAGCTGACCTGAACAAGGGGGAGTTCTTGGTCCCTAGACTGATAACTGGGAAATCAGCATGGAACTGATCCAGACCTCATGAATCTGGGTGTCAGTGAGGAGGCCTTGGAAATCTATGGGGCCTCTTGTAGTAGATCAGTACTTATCCCTAGCAGAGGAATGGACTTTGGGATCCCATTCCACATAGAGGGATACTCCCTGAACCTAGCCACACAGGGAGGCCCTAGGCCCTATCCCAAAGGACATGACAGACTCTCAAGACCCCCATGGAAGGCCACACTCCCCCTGGGGAGCAGAAATAGTATGGGATAGGTAGGGTATTAGTTGGGGACAGGGTTGAGGGGAGGAAGAGGGAATTGGGGTTGACATGTAAAACAATCTTGTTTCTAATTTAAATAAAAAATGGAGGAAAAAAATTATTAAACTGGCCATAAGTAGAGCAATATATCCAATTTCAATGTTAGTGAACAATAAAAATACAAATAATGAGATCAACTTTAAAAATCTAAAAATAATAAAAAAAGGGAAAATGTTTTCAAATAAACCTTTGTTTTATATGTTTGAAGTACATGGTTATTTGTGTTCTTGGAAACTTAAGTTTTATGTTGGAGTAGTCTGATTGGTGGTCACTCTTGAACTAGGTATTGAACAAATCCAGAGAAATAAACTCATAAATCACAAATCCATCTCTCACAATCTAGTCAAAATGAAATAAGAACTTTTGAAGGCATTTTGCATATAGGTAATTGGATATTAAAAAACAAATGAAAATGGTTCTTGGGCTGGACAGGTGGTTTTCAAATTAGGATAGTTTGCTACAGAAGTATGAGAACTCAAGTTTGGATCCCAACATCCCAATAATAAGCTAGGCATAGTTTTGTGTATTCAGTTATAACTGTGGTACTATGGAGGCTGAGGGAAGAGGATCATGGGAGCTCACTGGCTGCCAAACTCACAAAAATATGTGATCATCATGCTTAGGGAGAGATTGCACTCCACATGATTAAGGCAGAAAGTGATGGAAGACACCCAGTAATGCCCTCCTCTGTCCTCACATGCATCCCCTTACACACGTATGTGTGTAACATAAATACATAAGCTGCAAATACATTCACACACAAAAAGAACTAGCCAAAACAGCAAACAAACAAAATACCCACTCAAAACTCCAAAAATATTTTCATCATACTGAAAAATGAAGCCTAGAAAGTGAATGGTCTGAGAGTGGGGATTTGGGCTTCCAGTTCCTGCATCTAATACTGAGCTACACATATAACATGGAATACCACATATAACATGGAATACCATATATAACATGGAATACCATCTTCCTCCTTGAGGCCTTGCTGTCACCTCTGTGAGGTTTCCCTTAGAGTCTTCATTTATTTCTCACAAAGGGTCTTCCCAGTTTTTTATGCTTTCTTCGTTGGATGTTTTATACAATACACTCTTTCTACAATCATTAAAATTGCTGTAAGATCTCCAATTATTAATTAGATAGTCCTGGAAACAAGACACTTTAAAAAATTCTATGGTTCTTTGTCTCATATGTGGGAAGAGAAATCAAAGAGATATCTTGAAGAATGAATGAAAAAGAAGAAGAAAAGAGAAGTGTGTAAGTGTGTGTGTGTGTGTATAAAAATGGGAAAGAGACATGGAAAAAAAAGTATCTGGATATTGTGGCTCAGTTCACTGCACATGATGCTGGGCATATTTTTGAAGTATCTAATTAAAGTATAAAACATAGACCTAACCATTTGCTCAAGAGACCTGGGCCATGTTTACTAAATTTTACTCTCCTGATGGATCAATTTATTATGAAAATTGTTATATTTCCCCTTGACTTCATATAATTTGTAGTGATGAAAGAATGCATTTGGGTAATGCAGCATCTTTTTTGTACAAGTCACTGTTTAGAAAGCTGGTGAGTCAATTGGTAGTTTGAAAGGCCTCTGATTGTAACGATAAATCTTTCTGCCAAGCTGCCCAAGCCCTGCCTCCACATGAGCACCCAAATAATACACAGAGACTTTTATTGGGCATAATGCTGCTGGCCAATGACTAGGATTTCTTTCTTGCTAGCTCAGTCTTAATTATCAACCATAACTACTTATCTATATTTTTTATAAGAACTTATCGGATGCCAGCAGCAGGCATCTTTTCTTGCTGGGATCACATGGTGGCTCCACAGGGAAGAGAGGAGGAGGAAGAGAGCAATTTCCTGCTTGACCCTGCTTATATCTCAGCATCCCTACTATGTCACTTCTTGGATCACAGGACTTCTTTCCTACATTTCCCGGAATCCTCCTTGACTCCTAGTCCTATCTAACTTTCTTCCCTGTTGGCCAATAACAGTATTTATTTATCAACCAATAAGACAAACATATGCACAGAAGGACCTCCACCATCATCTTATTTTTTAGTTGATAATAATTGTAACTGGTTTTTATAATACAATGGCACAAACACAGGACAAACAAGGTACTTATCTCTAACTCCAGAGACAAACAAATAAATAAATAAAGCTAAACTAACTAAATGCTTCTGCATGCTTTTCTGAAATTCAGAAGCATTATCCAATAAGAGAAAACTTTGGAAATGTTATTGTGAATCACACCTTATTAATTCCCTCAAGATGATTGCAATTTATTGAAGGACTCAGCTAAATAGACTGAAAACACATGTCATGATGTTATAATGGAAGAAACAACACAAGTTATGGGGCGTGAAAGTGTGTTGGAAGGGACTAAGGACAGATTTTGGATATCAGCAAAGTCTCTTGAATGAGGAAATGATGTCTAAGTCTATGCCACCTACAGGCACCTACAGAAGGACAGTAGACAAAGTGATTTAAATAAATGCTACTCTACTGCTGATGTTGCAAAAATCCTGGAGTATGAATAGTAGGGTTAGCTGGTCAATACGCAGTTAATTTCTCTTACTTGGTTTTTAATGCGACCAAAATACCTTAGTCAACTTAAAGGTGAAAGGATTGATTTTGCTCATGGTTCCAGAGGTTTGAGTCCAGTGTTTCTGAGTCTGTGATGAGAAGAAACACACTAAATAGAAGGAAGTGGTTCACTTAGTAACATCTAGGAAGTAAAGAGAGACAGGAAGGAGCCAGGAAGAAGATAACCCTTTAAAGGTAAGTTTCAGTGATTTATTCTCATCAACCAGTCACCACCTACAAATATCCTCTCCAACTATGAACTCATCTATAGATTAATCCACTAACAAAATTACTGACCCCATTACTTAATGACTTCTCAGTTGCTTTGCAACCTAGCAACTAAATCTAATAAACTTTTGGAACATTTTTCATACTCGCCACAATATTCAACTGTGAACCTAATGGTTCATACCATCTTATGTTGAAAAGCACATTTGGTCCATCTTTAACTCTCCTTAGTTTTCAATTCATGTCTAAAGTCTCCTTTCAGATTCAAGGCAACACTCTGCTAATAGCTTATGAGCTCCTATAAAGTAGGAAAAACTGTACAAGCATAGAGTCAACCTTCCCACTACAAAATAGAGGACTCAAATAGCAAGGGCATATTAGACTGAAAAATCAAATCAATACCTATTATAGCAAAACAGTAAAAAATCCCTATTGCTCCATGTCTAGCACACATATCAGGTAACTTGATGTTGACTTTAAAAGGTTGAGTAGCTGTGCCCTGGTGCTGTTTTGCCAGTGGTCCACATGGGTACTCTTTTTGGCTTGTTCTACTCACTTTGTATAGCTTGTCTCAGCAGACATTCAATGTTCTTGCCATCTCTAGCTTCCTGGGTTATCTATCACAGCTTTTGATTCATAGGATTTGGATTCTCATAGATTTATCCATTGCATCTGTTGGGAGCTTCCTCTAAGGACCATCTTGTACATTGCTTGGCTTACCAGGATTCTTGAAGATCTGGGTGAGTATCTCATTTAACTCATAAGTTCTTGCATTTTTAATGTATCATATGGATAAGGTCTAAGCCTACCACCAGTGTGAGAAGTAGCTGAGGCTCTTGAGAACATGGCTATAGCAGACTCAGTTCTGCTAAATGTAGTTAGATGCTTCCCGAAGAAATAACTTTATAGGCAAGCTTGTGAGACCAGGGCATCCCAGATGGATGAATACACTAGTGAAGGATTTCTCTTGATTGTGTCATTTGAGGTATGAAGATTCATTGACCTTTAACCTACCTTAAACCTCCTGGTTACAGTATAAAAAGGACTGAAAGAAAGGAGAATTTGTTCTTTTCCTCTTTGCCCTCACTTTCCTTGGCAAATCCATTCATTCTTTGGCATGAGAGCATAGTTCTTTGGGACTCTGGAATCTAATGAAAACCAGCTGAGACATTCAGCTTGATGGATTGAGCAATTATTAGATTCTTGGTCTTTCTGCTGGTAGACAGCTATTGTTTGACTGGCTGGACCACAGCTTGTATGTGACTCTAATAAATCCCCATGTGTGTATGTGTTCACATATTTATGCATTTATTTGTTCATTCTATCAATTCTGTTCTAGGACAGTCATTCTCAATCTATGAGTTGTGACCATTGGAAATCACATATTTCTGATGGTCTTAGAAACTGAAGCATTTTTCGGTAGCAAAATTACAGTTATGAAATAGCAATGAAAGTGATTTTATGGTTGGGAGTCATAACAACATGAGTAACTGTATTAAAAGATCTCAGGATTAGGAAGGTTGAGAACTACTGCTCTAGAGAATGATGACTAATACAGATTTTGGTACCAAGAGTGGTTCTTGATCAACAGAAGTATAAGGATGGATTTTAAAATATTTTATTGATACTTTGTGAATTTCACATCAAGCACTTGGTCACACTCATTTCCCAGTCATTTCATGTCTAATTATTCCTCCCTTATGACCTTCCCCCACAAGAAAATGAGAATTTAAAAAAGAAGAAAAAAGCCAGGCATTGGTGGCACATGCCTTTAATTCCAGCACCAGGGAGACAGAGGCAGGTGGATCTCTGTGATTTCGAGGCCAGCATGGTCTACAAAGTGAGTGCCAGGATAGGCTCCAAAGCTAAATAGAGAAACCTTGTCTTAAAAATCCAAAAGGAAGAAGAAGAAGAAGAAGAAAGAAGAAGAAGAGGAGGAGGAGGAGGAGGAGGAGAGGATGGCAGGAGGAGAGGTTAGGAAAAAGAAGAAAGAGGGAGGAGGAGAGAAAAAGAAGAAGAAGTAGAGAAGCAAGAAAGATAAAGAGGAAAAAAGAAGAGAAAAGAGGAGGAGGAGGAGGAGGAGGAGGCAGGAGGAGGAGGAGGAGGAGGAGGAGGAGGAGAAAAAGAAGAAGGAGGAGGAGGAGGAGAAAAAGAAGAAGAAGAAGAAGAAGAAGAAGAAGAAGAAGAAGAAGAAGAAGAAGAAGAAGAAGAAGAAGAAGAAGAGGAGAGGAGAGGAGGAGGCAGGAGGAGGAGGAGGAGGAGGAGGAGGAGGAGGAGGAGAAAAAGAAGAAGGAGGAGGAGGAGGAGAAAAAGAAGAAGAAGAAGAAGAAGAAGAAGAAGAAGAAGAAGAAGAAGAAGAAGAAGAAGAAGAAGAAGAAGAAGAAGAAGATTGTGGAGAGATAGCTTCAGCATCCTTATCACACTTTTAAGAGTTTTCCTTGAGCTGGCTGATGGTGGTGCACGCCCTTAATCACAGATGTTGGGAGGCAGAGGCAGGCAACTCTCTGTGAGTTTGAGACCAGCCTGGTCTACAAGAACTGGTTCCAGGACAGCCTCCAAAGCCAAAGAGAAACCCTGTCTTGAAACACCCCCCACAAAAAAGAATTCTATTTGATGGCTTCCTACTTAGGCTGTTAATTTGGGGGGGGTGTTGGTGGTAGTAGTTGTCACAGAAGTCTTCCAGGTCCTTCTTTCTCAACCATGCATCTGTAATCATCAGTATCACTGCAAGAGTAGATTCCTTGCTCTTTACAGTCAGTGGGTGCATGGATTATGAGCTTCAGTTAGTTTTCTGGTGAGAGCACAAACCACAAATATGGATCCCAGCTGAAGTAATCCATTGATTCAGACAAGGTCCTCAAAGGCAGCCCAGACCATGGACAACAACCTGGCCCAGGGTGGCAGCACAGGACACTCACATCAATATGGTTCCCAGGGGCCGCATGACTTATTGACTCCAGCATTGTTTCAGGTGGCAACGCAGGCCATTGAATATCTTCATGGCTTTTGGTGGTAAAACAGGCGACAAACATCAACACAGGTCCCAGATTCAGTAGGACCTTGGATCCAAACATGACCCTCCATGGCAGCATGGCCCACAAACATCAACATGGCTTCAGATGGCAGCACAGATAACGGCCATCTGCATGTCCTTTGGGGTAACACAGGCAATGGGCAAGGGATAGATTTTTTTTTAAGTATCTGGAATAACTTTTTCAATTTGCCAACACCTAGTAACTGATGTCTCTCACAGAGGCTTGGAGAATGCTAAAAACCCATGGTGTGAACTAGTTAACAAACTTACCAAGACAAATGAATTTTATTATCCTGATTCAATAATTGTAAGATACATGGAATTTAGTGACTCTGTATAAAATGTTTTTTGACAATTTCTAGAAAAATAAGAAAATTAGTGATTCTGTTTGGTTGCTCCTGGCACTTCTGGATAAATTGACAAAGAAATATAGTGAGCTCAATAAAACTAATCAACATCTAGGATCTCCGGATAGGGTGACAAAGGACAATGAATTCAGTGACGAATTGACCAGCTCCAGGTGTTCATAAAGAGTTTAAAGGTTTCTAAGTGTGTCTTGACAGAGAATCTTTTATCTAGCAGTGACAAAAGTCAAGTTGTAGAAAATCAGACTGATGCCATCATTAAAAGATAGGTTAAGCCATAATGTGAATTGAAGTTCCAGCCTTGGAGGCTATCTGAGGTTATATTAAAGTCAATAGTAGGTAATGAATGGAATCCGGTAACTTGAAATGGGAATGTATGGGAGGACTCTATTGTGTCTGAGAACTTTGAACCCTATGATTCTCAAGGATTTATCTCACTTGATGTAGTAGTCTCATCACCCCCAGCACACGATGTATTCACACCCCACTCCATGAAATATTGCCTTTCCTACCTTTGGACAAGGAAATTAATCCTTCATTGTCTGCTAAACCAGCACTGACTTTCTCTGAATGAGATGCCAGGGCCTACCTAGAGTTGTCTTAGTTGTCAGACTTAAGGCTAAGCAGATGCCTGGATGGGAGGAAGAAAGTGTAGTACATGACGATCTGAGTCCAACATTAAAGAGTTTAAAGAGTTTGTTAATTCGTTCAAGCAGAAGTCTTGATGGATATTGAAGGTGTAGGATAATGGTGAAAGAACATAGAACCAGGTCAGGCTCAGTTTATTGATATGGAACAACTGACTGGAGATTGTAGGATTAAAGGGGGTATAAAAAGTTTCTTTCAATGGATCAATGAAGCATTTATCAAAAGATAGTCTAATGAAAAGGAGTTGTATGTACCTGATATCCCTTGGCTTAATGTTGATGAAGGCAGTTTTAAGACTCATGGAAATTGCAAAGCTAGAATGCATGCACCATGTAAAACCTTATCTTCTACAAAAGGAGGTCTCAGAAGACATGCCCTTCACTAATTCTATAAGAGGAAAAATGGTGAGAGGGGAACCAGCATGTTTGAAGAGCTTTACTGTCAACCTTTTTCTTATGTCAGACCTTAGGGTCAAATATACTGCTGCTTAGTTTGATGAATTAAATGTGATGGATAAAGAAGAAGGGGACAGGTAGCTGCACTGAATAGCCAAAGGTAAGGTAATTGTAGGTATTGTAATAGGTAGCATAGACAAAGCATTGTCTGCCATAACTTGACCCATATTGGGCAGCATAGGAAAAATGATTTTTATGGTAGCATGATCCATGTGGACCTTTGGTACTGGCTAATCAGTTACGGTGTTGCCAGGCAATAAATAGATAAGACTAGTCCATTTTTTTAATCTGCATAAGCAGAAAAATTCTCAAAACAATGAATGTCAAGAAGGAATATTGGCCCATGAACCAATTTTCAGACTTGATGCAGTTTGCAGACCCAGAACCACCTAGATAAAAGGAACAGAGGAATGACTTTGCTAAAATACCTATGAGATTTTGTTAGCCTTTCTCCAGTCTTTGTCCAGAGGGACTTACTGCCTTTTACAATAGTAACTGTACACTAGGGAAAGAAAACAATGAGACTTTCCAGTTTCTATTGGATACAGGTTCAGAATTGACACCACATTCTAGGAGACCCCAAGAAGCATTATGGTACTCTGGATAAAGTAGGGGCTTATGGAGGTCAGGTGATTAATGGGTTTTTGGCTGAATCTGAACTAACAATAAGTCCAGTGGGTTCCAAAACTCATCCTCTGTGATTATTTCCCCAGTCTCAGAATGTATAACTAAATGTAGATATATTTAGAAGTTGAAAAAATTTCCACATTTGTGCCTGACATGTGGAATGGGGGTTATTGTGGTTGAAAAGGCTAAATGGAAGCAAATAGAATTGCCTATACAAGCGAAAATAGTGAATCAAGGCCAACATTGTATCCCAGGTAGTATTGGAGTAATTTGTGCCATTGCCAAGGACTTGAAAGATGCAAGAGGTGGTGGTTTCCACCACATTTCTCTTTACTTTCATATCTGGCTAGTGCAGAAGACAGATGAACCATGCATAATGACAGTAGACTATCAAAACCTAATTCAGCATTGACTCCTATTGCAGTTTCTGTAGTGGTTGTGGTGTTGTTACTTGAACATATTAACACATCTCCTGGTGTATGATATGAAACTATTGACCTAGTAAGTGCCTTTTAATAAGTACTTGTCTATAAGGACCACCAGAAGTAATTTGATTTCAGTTGGTAAGCCCAGTAGTAAAACTTTACTAGTATACCTTAAGGATATATTAACTCTCCAGCCCTGTGTCATAAGTTCGTTCAAAGGAATCTTGTTTGTATTTTTCTTCCATAATATGTCATATGCAGTATATTGATGGCATTATGTTAATGGCACCAAATGAGCAAGAGGTAGTAACCACTTGAATTCATTGTTCATCAGAGGATGAAAAATGAAGCCAACCAAAATTCAAGTACCTTCTACCTCAGTGAAATTCTTAGGAGTCCAGTGGTGTGGGGTGTGCAGAGACATTCCCTTTAAGGTATAGGTTATTGCACTTGACTCCTACCAGCAAGGAAGAAGCACAACTTTAAAGGGCCTATTTGGATTCTGGAGACAGCACATTCCTCACTTAAGTGTGTTACACCTGCCCATATATTCAGAAGGCTGCTAGCTTTGAATGGTGCCTGGAACAGGACAAAGATCTTCAACATGTACAGGCTGCTGTGAAGACTCCTCTACCAATTGGACCACATGATCCAGCAGACCTAAGGGCACTTGAGGTGCCAATGGCTGAATGCTATGATGTTTGGAGGCTTTGGAAGGCTCTTATAGGTGACACACAGAAGGGACTTTTGGGATTTTGGAGCACACAACTATTCACTCCTTGAGAGATAGCTCTTGACCTGTTTTGAGGGCATACTGGAAACTGAATATTTCACACTGGGTCACAAAGTTGCCACTTGACCTGAAATGACTTTCAAGAGCTGGGTGTTATTATCTAACCCACCAAGTCATAATATAAGACATGAACAGTAGCAATCCATTATCAATCCATTATCAATTGGACACTATATATATATATATATATATATATATATATATATATATATATATCATATATATATGAATGATTAGGCCAAATCATATTCTGACAGCACAAGGAAGTTACATCAAGAAGTTGCACAAATGCCTCTGTTATCTTTTCCCATTATATGCCATCTTCATCCAAGCATGAATCTATATCTTCATGGCTTATGATGAGCTGAGTGAGAAAAAGAATATTAAGGCCTTGTATACTGATGGTTTTGCACATTAGGTAGGCACTTCCAAGAAATGGAAAGCTAAAACATTACAACCCCTTTCTGGGACAACCCCGAGGATCAAATATGTACATACTTATAGGGAAGTTAGAAATATCCAGTATAAAATACTTTTGCACAGTTCTTGAGAAGTGAGTACAAAATCACTGAAGGAATGCTTGTATTAATTCATGACTGTCAGGCAGTCTTGCCTCATATTAGAAGGCTCTGAGTTTTAGAGAGCTCATCTTTTTATTCAGACAACTATCTGTGTAACTTCTAACCTTTGATCTTACTTTTGCCTTTTGGAGTTACACAGCTAAGTCTGATGCCTTTTCATACAACAATATCACTAATTTGCTACACTCATTTTTTTTTTTAGTTTGGTTTAAATATCTTTAATTCCCCAGGAGAAAAAAAAATGTTGTTTCCAAGACTTACACTCAGAAAAGTATTGTCTCTATAAGCATTGATCCTCACATATAAATCAAATATCCAGAAAATGTTACCAGCTCTGTGTCATTTTCTCTAAATAGATATCCAAATGACCTAATATTTTAACATAAAAGGAAAGAATGGGGAGCTGCAATAAATATTAACAACATTTATTAATGACTGAACTTACATATAAACATAACTGATGATTTTTATAGAGTCAAATGTAAATTATAAGATTATTATTTAAAAATAATATTTGAAAAGAATAATTTTGAACTCCTAAATATAAAATACATTTTACAAACAAAAGTATACTGAGAGTGAAAGATATACAAAATTATTATGTTACATATAACATAATTAAAAGTAGTCATTTTGCTCTTATTTTATTATGAGTGATTTTTTTTAGAAATCATTTTAATGAAGTTCCATTGTATATGTATGCCTTCCAAATACTGAAAAGAAAGCAAATAATTATGAGTTATAATAATAATTCACGTTAAAATGTCTATTTTAAATGATTCTATAATAACTTTATAAGGAAAGGGAAATTCAGTTGATAACATTAACTTTACAAAGAAATCATTTTTAGTGAGATATAGACATTACCTAAAAGTTAAAATAAATTATGGTATTATAGGATATGATTTCATACGTAGTAGGTAAATTCTTAATTAAGTTAAAACATATCAAATTACCATCTCATCTTAATTTTTCAATGCCTTTTAGATGAAATATTTATTGAGTTTTTAAGTTAACTGCATTAAATTAAGTCCATAAGTTTATTTGGATATAAATTTATTAATTCATAGGAAAAGACATACACATACATTTCTTGCTATCTTCTACCTAACTATTGTGCTTTTTCTATATACTATCATGCATATTTGTTTACTATAGTTATTTTTTTAGTGTATTACACATTCTTAGTATAAATTACAATTTGTGTATTATATATTATCATTAATGTATTTCCTAGTTTTGAATGGTGTATACATAGACTTAAAAGAGCAAACCAAATATATGAAAAAGCAACTTAATTATTGGAACTTATGTTTCATGTATCAGCAATGAACAATATTTATTTCATTTACATTCAATTTTTTTAAGGCAGTGTAAGCATACAACAGAGATCTCACAAACAATCTGGAAACAGAGGGACAAAGAATAGAATGGTTGAAGATATGAACCAATTAAATTGCTTTTACTCTAAATGTTAATTGAAATAACAACTTAGATAGAACCTTTATGATCCTCTACGATGAAAGCAAAAAGCAAAAGATGGTCAGGAATGTCATTAAGCAGAAGGGGCAGTGGTTCAAGTTGAAGAAGTTCAGAACATAGTCTGAGCATTACAGAAGAACACATCATCTTCACTGTCTGTAAATCATTTACTGACAAAAGTCATTTCCAAGGAAACTTGAACTCTTGGAAGAAAGGAATGGGAAAACAGTTTTTTTCTAGAATATAGAAATGATTCTTACGTTAGGTTAAACAGTTAAGAAACTTTGAGGGTTTTATTGTTTTTGGCTAAAAAAAAAAAAAAAAAAAAAGTACCAAAATCTGTAATTTAGTAGTTACACAAACCTTTAAAATTAAAGAAAAATAAAATCTCACAGTGACAAAGCAGCATGCACTGAGTTCTAAGATGTCTTACATTTTCTTCCCTAAAGCTTTTGAAGGATGTTCTCTCAGGTAGAGGAAATCTGTGTGTGTAACTATTGGGTTTCGAGAGGCCCTGTAAAATATCTATTATGTCTCACCTCATTTCCTGTTAGTTAAGGGGTAAGGGGCTGGTATCTCCACTTTACAGATGAGACTCTCAAGACATTCACTCTCAAGAAAGTTTCTGATAAAAAGACAATACATCTCCAAACACAGGGCATCTACCCAGGAAGGAACCCATATTCTGACTTAATATTTCTGAATGTGTATTATTTCTTCTAAATTCCATCATATTGATACCTAATTGCTTTTTAAATTTTTTTCTACTTTTTTTGAGAATTTCATCCATCCTCTCTACACCAACCTCCACCGACTCCTGTCAGATTCATGACCTCTTTCCTTTTCTTTAATTTTATTTCTCTCTCTCTCTCTCTCTCTCTCTCTCTCTCTCTCTCTCTCTCTCACTCTCTCTCTCACACACACACACACACACACAAACACCTTGTAACCTACTGAGTCCGTTTACTGTTTTGAATACATACATGTGTTTAGGGCTGAACACTTGTAGTTATTATCATTTATTTACCAATTTCACCCCATACCCTCCCACTACAGCCTCTAGAAACCAGGAGTCAACTGTTCATGATAAATTCTACTCTAAAACAAAATGAGACTTTGAAAAGAAGGCCATACAAGTGCCATTGCTATGGATATTAGTATCTAGTCATCTTTTCCTAAACATCTAAGGTCATTCAAAGCTGGTTAGTCTTCTACAATTACATAACATGAGAAGTTAAGGGCTTATATTTGCAGGGAAGACAATGTATTAAATGCATAGACAGATGTGTGTTATATCTCCATTGACATGAGCAGCACATCTGTTATCCTAAAATCATTGTCTTCTAATAAATGTTAGATAATGTGCTTAGCAAGGCAAGTCCTCAGATATTATTTTCTTCTCCTTCTCCTTTAATAATCACACACTCTACGAAGAAGTTTCCTTAAATTAATGGACTGAAAGAAAGATTTTCTGGACCAAAGGAGGTTGATTGGATAATCATATTCTACGGCCTAATGGAGTTGATGAATTCCTGAACCCAACCTTGCAAAAATATCCACTTGAGTTTATTGGAGAAAGTTTTATTCCAATGCTTAATGAGAAGACAAGCTTGTATGAATAATTATTTTTACTTACTCTTCTCATTAAGGAAAAGAACAAGTTATCATTCTTTCACTCAGGAATAAAAAAAAAAAAAACTTCTCCCCCACTCATTACTACTAACTTGATCTTTTTATACTTAATAAATCCATTTAAGTTATTTCAAGTGATAAGAGAAATCAGCCATTTTAATTAAAGAAAAAGCAGTCATTTTTTCCTTTGAACAATATATATATATATATATAATATATATATATATATATATATATATAATCAGAAGTTCTCTACAAAAGCTCTCCAAATATTTCTGGTCTGAGGGCCAACATTTCAGTACTATGTCTGTTATCCCTTGCTGCCTCATATTTTCAGATTTTAAAACCTGACTACAAGGGCAGACATTTCTTTATTTTTTTTCTTTTCCTCACTAACACCCAAGTATTAAAATCATCTAAAGAAGAATAAAACTCACAGTCTGAAAAATTAGCAGCCTGTTTTTAGCTTTTTTGTTTTTTTTATGACACGGTTAAAGAAATTAGAAAGTAATGCTCCACGTTTCTGAGTGTTGGTGACAATGTTTTAAAATGTGCAGAAGTGGTTTTGTGGCATGGAGGATATAATTTCCCTAGTTTCTCCAAAGTGCATTATAAACCTTATACCTTTCATGAAAACTCTCGCAAGGAGAGTCTAAAGGGTGGAGATGAGAGTGGCTGACTAGGGGATTCAACAGAGATGACTTTTTTATTTAAAACAATCTTATTTTACTTATCAGTCTCAGTTCCTGCTCCCTCCTGTCCTCCCATGTCCCCCACCAACCCTGATCCCATCCCCCATCCACTACCCATGGAGGGTGAGGCCTCCCGTGGGGGATCATCAAACTCTGTCATATCATTTGGGTCAGGCCCCAGGCCCTCCCCCATGTATCTAGGCTGAGATAGTATCCCTCCATAGGAAGTAGGCTCCCAGAGTCCTTGCCAGATACTCCATAGACTGCCCTGGCCTCCCAACTGACACTCATGTTCAGGGGCCTAGATAGGTCCTAGGCTGGTTCCCCAGCTTGGGATCCATGAGCTCCCACTTGGTCAGGTCAACTGTTTCTGTGGGTTTCTTCAGCATGGTCTTGACCCCTTTGCTTATCACTTCTCCCTCTTTGCAACTGGATTCCAGGAGTTCAGCTCAGTTTTATCTGTGAATCTCTGTTTCTGCTTCCATCCGCTTTGGGTGAAGGCTCTGTGATGGCATTTAAGGTAGTCATCAATCTCATTATAAAGGGAAGGGCTTTGTGCTTGATAGACGCCCCACATATGGAGCTGAAGATCCTATTAGCCTCAGAATTACCAACAAATGAAGACACAAAAGTCCAGGCAGAATGCCTATTGTCCCTGATGAAGCACAAGGTTAGGACAGCTTTGTGAGGAAGAAAACCTTTATTTTAATTTAAAAAAATATCAAAAAAGGCAACTTGTAACCAGTAATCATTTTACTCTAATCAGCCAGGGCAGGAAAGTTGGTGGTTCTGAACTCACGAAGGCAAAGCAGAATGGGCATACCAGGCCTCTACACCAGCAAGGTGAAGAGAAAGCTCTCCAGTTTCCCCAACTGTCTTAAATACACTTGACTTCTACTTTTCATCTTTCTGTCACCCTATGCTTTGCCATTGGCAGAAATGAGTGTACTCCATTTCAGGTGTGTGAAAGAGGATTCCTGAAGACTCAGGGCTTTCCCCATTGTCCAGTTCTTATGAGGCCATCCTTCTTTTCAGTATCTTAAACAAAACAAAACAAAACAAAACAAAAAACCAAAGAAATCACTTCAGTCTAGGCATTAATGAAGATCTAATTTACTTAATTAGTTATGAATGTGTGTGCAAGTGTGTGCATGTGACCCTGGAGTCCAGAAGAGGGTGGTGGGTCCCTTGAACCTTCAGTTACAGGTGTTCGTGAGCTTTCACCCCACAGATGCTGGGATCTCAATTCTATCCCTCAAGATTAAACAAGCAAGTTCTTCGAACTGCTAAGCCAACTTTCCAGATCTGGGAAATTAATTTTTAAGAAGAAAAAAATTTTTCTTGATACAATAATGAGAAAATATTTTACTTTCCAATATTTTAGAGAACTTGAAATTGTAAGTTCTTTATTTTGTCATGCAGATATATGTAGATATTTTTAAAGCTAAATAAGTGCCTTTCAATCTTAACAGCCCAAGAAATATTTTTCTGTAAGACCTTGGACATCCACTTGAAAGATAATGTCCAGCTAGGATAACACCAATCATCATTGCCTTGGACAGATAAGAACCTGAAATTCCTAAAGATAGCAGCAAAACTACTACCTTTGCAAAAGATATGAGATGCTCATTTCCTTATCACAAATGTAATTAGTAAACCCATATTGTCATCCCAATTATCAGGTAAAATTAGAGGGAACTGTGAAACAAAAGTGAAGTCTTTGTGGATTAGTTATAAATCATCCTGAAACATGAATCTACTGAACAGCCAGCTCTATAAATGGGAAGTTCTTTCTATGTTCATAACCTCTTTAGTAGATTACCTGTGATGGGAAATGCATTTTGGCTTACTGTTTATTAAGTAATAAAATTGTTTCATTTCTCTTCCACTTTCAGTCAGGTTTTTGTTGTGTTTTGTTTTTTGAGACAGGGTTTCCATGTGTAACAGCATTGACTGTCCTGGAACTCACTGTGTTGACCAGGCTGGTCTAGCATTCACAGAGATCTACCTGCTTCTGCTTCCCAAGTGCTGGGATTAAAGTTATGCACCACTACTGCCCAGATTTTTTGGTCAGATTTTTAAGTAAGCAGGCAAATTTTAATTTTAATTCCCTGAGATTTCAAATATAGTATAATTTCAAGTAATATCAGGAAAAGTATATTCTTAATTAAGACAATATCAAATCATAGAAATATAGGATCACTCCATGAGGAAATAGATAAATCTTTGAAGAAAACACAACCATCCAGTGTGTGTATAAATACCACATCCTTTTAAAAAATACCCTGCCATCCATGACTGTTTAGAAACCTCTTTCAACCTCTGAACACTTGTCTAATAATTCTTGCTTGATTACAAATGTGTTGTGTATTTGATGTATCTTTTTTATGGAAGTAAAGGAAGGAATCTGGGGCCAGGAGCTGTGACATCTCCATTCTTACCCCTTGTTGTCATGAAATTACTCCATGAAGGTGTTTGCATTCCTATTGTGTGGTCTATTTCTCTCTGTTATCTATGAAATATGACAGGTGAATGAGCTACACATTACACTCTAGAATTCTGCACAGATATCTATATAGAGCTGAGATCATGCAACTTAATATATTCAAGAAAAAGCAATTTTTAAAGTTTTTTCCAGACAGGGTTTCTCTGAATTGTTTTGGAGCCTGTCCTGGAACTCACTTGGTAGACCAGGCTAGCCTCAAACTCACAGAGATCTGCCTCCCTCTGCTTCCCGAGTGCTGGGATTAAAATCCTGTGCCACCAATGCCCTGCTTTTTATTTTGAAGAACAAGCAAATTAAATGTGTTTTCATTTCCATGAGTTTGTGTGTGTACTTTTGGCTATGTGTCTGTAAGTGTACCACAGGTGTGTATGTATCTATGAAGGCCAGAAGAAAGCAGCAAATATCCTGGAGGTGGTTATGAGCTATGTGATAGGATTTCTGGGAACTAAACCTGGGTCCTTTGCAAAAGCAACACCTCTCTTAACTGCTGAGACATCTCTTCAGGCCCCGATGCAGCTATTATTACTTAGTAGGATGGATGTTGCAAACCAAGGTAAACTACTAATTTTTAACACACAACATACTGTCAATATCTTATTTTGGAGATACCACATCACTTTTATGATAATCATTAAATATGTTAATTATTTTAACATCAAAATTCACAAATGAGCATGTAAATTATTTACAGTAATAACCTTGGTTGGGATGATTCATCAAACCTGATTTCTACTCCACATCAGCATCTAACTGATCTTGAATCATATTTTAACACAAAATCCAAAGAAATTGGAACATTTCATTTCAAACACATGATGCATTTACTGTGTCCGGTAACATGCAGAATAATAAGATACAATGATCTCGTACACTAGGGATAAATGTACTTTGGGAGCCAATTCCCCGTAGAGGGCTACTCTCAGTCTGGAAACACGGAGGGGGGCCTAGGCACTGCCCCCACATGATGTGACAGACTTTAAAGATTCCCCTATGGAATGTCTCACCCTCCCTGGGGAGCAGAAGGGGATAGCATGGGAGGATGGAAGGGAGAGGGAACTGGGATTGACATGTAAAATAAGATTGTTTCTAATTTAAAGAAAAAAATATATAATGATCTCAGAAATTATTGCCCTACAAGGAATCCAAAGGATGATCTCTCTCAAGTCCTACATCATAACAATCAGGAAATTAGGAACAGAGAGTTTACAAGATTCAATAAGCTGCAGCAGGACAGCATCTGGCCTTTGGGTGTGTAATTTAGCCTATGTGGAGGCTAAAGGGAGCACAGCCTAATGACAATGGAGACTAGCCATTTACAAAGTAATTTTATGGGACAACCTCAGTTTCCCCATTTTCAAACTAAATAAAGGAAGTAAGCACTGTGTGGAGTAAGCACCTTTCTACAAGCTGCCCAAGCTTAGTCACAAGTCAGCTATGGAGCAGTTATCAAACCCTAAAGTCTTCATGTTCTAATGTGCTAAAACAAAACAAATGAACCAACAAAAAATCCAGTTACTATTTTTCTTCCAAAAACAGATGAGGAAATAAAGCAAAGAGAAATTAATGGATGTTTTCAAGGCTTTGTAGCTCATATATTGATTTTGCATGGGTATTAGAACAGATGCACATTTTTTTACAAGCATAGTTTAGTTCTGAAAGTACACTATAGATAATGACGGGGGCCCAATGGGAAAGTCCATCAGCAGCATTTACTGACCATTTAACTCTGCAGGGCATTGCAATAAGTACAATGCAATGGCATAAAAGAAATGGAAAGTATGACCCTGAGCCTTGTAGGAATTAAAAGTGAAGGCTGCCACATAGTGATCTGTTTGGAATTTATGAAAATCCACCATTTTATGTGAGCATGCTTACTTGCTTCACTCAGTCAAAGGGTAAATCTATTCCTAAGTAATTTCCTTTGATATATTTTTATAATTACATGTTAGTTTCCTCCAGGAAATTATACCCATACTAAGTGAAAAAAGCCTTTTCTCTATTTCAAATGACAGGTTTGGTTAAGATAATAGGAATTTGAGGGTTAGAGAGATAGCTCAGTGGTTAAGAGCTGGCCATTCTTGCAGAAGACCCTGGTTTAATTCCCAGCACCTATATTACAGCTCACAACCATCTGTAAAGCCAGTTTCAGGATCCCATGCTCTCTTCTGGCCTTGTGGTCAGCAGGTATACTAGGTCCAGAGACACACATGCAGAAAGAACACTCACATACATAAAATATAAAAGAAATTTAAGATAATAGATGTTTAAATCTAATCATCTAGAATCAAACTAACCAGAGAACACATGGCTCTTTGTCATCTCCACTACAGGTTACCATATGACTTGGAGGACCTAACAACCTTCCCATGTTCCATTTGCTAAATGGAGATCCTAGTAGGCTGATCTCATAGTTAATTATGCAAAATAAACTATAGTATATTTAAATGTTTGTTTTATTATCCACTCTACCCTTATTGCCAAAGTATTCCTGGCAATTGTCAGTAATATTAATAAACTGATACTATTGTTCCTAAAATTTTTCAGAATATGTAATGAATGTTTAAACTCATGTGTCATTTCCATGGCTTTATTGGAATTATTGGCAAAGGATGACATTACAAGATACACAAAGTTTGCCCCTACCCTCTCTCTCTTTCTACTCTTTTTTAATACACAATGACTTTCCACACAAAAAAGAGACACTACTGTAGCAGTCTCACTTAGAATGCCAGCCCCCAAATTATTACATGGACATTTACTCTTAATTATGAATGTCTGGCCTTAGTTTAGGCTTATCCCACTAGATCTTGTAAGTTAATTTAACCTGTTTCTCTTCATTTACAACTGTTTCTGGGCTTTTTACCTTTCTTTCCTTCTGTATGTCCTACTTTTGCTGCTTCCTCTGTGTCTGGCTGGCGTGTGGCTTCTTGCCTGGCTGGACCCTGGCATCTCCCTCTGTTTTTCCCCTAGTTCTTTTCTCTGGAGCCTTCTACTTATTCTCTTTGCCCACCAGGCCCACCCATCCCTCCTCTGCCTAACTATTAGCTATTCAATTTTTTATTAGACCACTTAGATTCCTTAGACAAGCAAAGCAAGACATCATTAAACAAATGCAGCATAAACAAATGTAACACACCTTTACATAATTAAAATAATATTTCAATGTAGACTACTTTTAAGATACTTGGTTTACTTGCCTATATGAAAAACTGATGCATACAAATTTATTGGAGTTGCTATGTTACTTTAGTAGACTTCCTCTGTTACCTTGACAAATATTATTTTTAAGTTTTGTTTCAAAATAGTTGCTAAAAAGTAAATGTATGCACAGCAAAAAAATCAATTAACTGTTTGTATTTCCTTCCATCTTTGCGATTCTTAACATTAGTCATTTAGATTTGAGGGTTTTGACCTATTGAGCACACTTATTTAGTAAGTATGAGGTTGGTTTATAAAAATGAAACAAAACAAAACAACTATAGTCGTCCTCTGCTCAGCATCAGCTGTGTTGGAGCCAGGACCTCTCATACATTCCTAAATCTCTTATATAAAATGATCCATTGCTTTCCTATGATTTAGCACCTACAGTCCTGTGCACCTCAATTCTTCTCTCAGTTGCTTACTGGAACAATTACTTGAAATAATTTATAAAGAGAAAGGGTTTGTTTTTGCTATATGGCAAAGTGTTCACTTCATGGCCAAGTGTAAAACAGAAGGAACTGATGACCCACTTTCTTTTCAAATTCATGACTTCATGACATAAAGAAACTCACAGTTTTAAAGGTTTACTCTAGCTGTTATACTATATTGTTTAGGAAACTATAAGAAAAATATACATTTTTATATTATTTAAATTATTTTGAAATATAATTTTACCACCAAGTTTTTAGAATCTGCACGTGAAGAACTGTGGGGTAGTAGGCCAAAAGTATTTAGTTATTCCCAGACATACAAAGCAACAGTAGACTTCTCTGTCAGGTGCGTTTCACTCTATCATATCTCACTCTCCTGAAAAGAAGCAGAGAACATTGGACTGAAGCTCTGACAGCCCCTCTGATGTTAAGACCCTGCTCTATGACCAGGAACTGAATGTCTTGTTGTGAATTATTGAACCTTCCCAATTTTTGGTTATTATCACAATAATAAGGTAGCAAGGGGATTTAAAACACTTGTATGTAAAGCAGTTAGGAATTTTCTTAGCACTTGTATGATATTTAGCAATTGTATTATTATCACTATCTTTCAGGATATAGCACAGACACCATGGGTGCCATAATTACAGATGGAATGGAACAACCATGCAGTTTTGACTTGGCTTCACATGAAATTCACAGCAGTCCTTCAGTTTGGCAATTTTTTGAACTTAGCAGATCTTTTTCCTGATCTCAGGATGATAACTTATTGTTCTAATGCATGTGATGTACTCTCTTTGAGACTAAAATGAAACTTTGCTCTTATAGATATTTGGAAAATGTTGTGCAAGGGTTTTAATTTAATGGGTCATGAACTCTATATAAGTTTTATGTGTGACACAGAGTAGAAACTTTCATGAACAATTCAATTTGCCTGTGAATCTATAGAAACTGCAAGACTTCATGTCCATTCCTGCATTGGTGTTTATCTCAGGAGGAGTTTAAGACAAGAAAAAGACTACATGATTCATACCTGTCACAGAAGGTAGGGCCACTGATTTGTGACCTGAAGTAGAAAATTAAAGGACTATTTCTAAGTATTAATTTTATGAGTATTCCTACCTTTATTTTATTTTCAAATTTCAACTTCTTATTCTCACACAGGACTTTATCTAATGTCAGTTCCTTTCTTCTTTTTCTGTGTCCCTGTTAGTTGTGACATGCTCACTGCCAGTTACCCATCTAGGATTATAAAATAATTTCTTTTTCTATTTAATAAATATGAATGGATCAGATGAGGTTTCACAAGTTGGAGAGAGCAGTGAACAGAACAGGCAAATTTCTCCTATCTCCATAGATTTTCTACCTAATAGAGCACATACACTAATCACCTAGCTTAAATATTAGCTAGTAATATCATGTAAAATGGTGTCATAAAGTAAAATAAACCAAACAAAGTGTTATGAATGACAGAGCAAAGTACATTTATTTGAGTATTTTGGGAAACAGCACCAAAGAAAATGATCGATATACATGAAGAACTGACCTAATTCAGCAAATGATAAACAAAGTAGAAAGTCAGCTGATGAGTCTAATCAAACAACCTGATATTTTAATTGTAGTGAAATTTAAAGAAACACAGAAATGCAAAAATATTATTTCACACCTTTTAGCCTTTTTTGTATTCTTGCATGTTTATTCCAAGAATTTTAAAATCCATATCTTCATCTACTCATCTATACACACATATACCTGTATGTATGTGTATATATATATATATATATATATATATATATATATATATATATGTAATAGAAAATTATAAAAATAGAATTTTGTATGTATGTGGTGGGACATGGATGGAAGGGTGTTCCTGTAGGTGTGAGCATCCATGTATATTTGTATATGTGCAAGTGAAAACCAGTGGTTGATATTAAGTCCTTCACTAATTTATTTATTCATCTCATGAACTTTTCTGCATTATTTCTTTATATTAAATTTATCTTCCCATATAATTATTTTTCATAAAATAGCTGCTAAAGGTTTCTATTTCAATGTATAAACCTGTAGTCTTTAACATAATTGCCTTCCTTATGCATCTTTTTTGTTGTTTTTATTTTTGGTTTAAATACATGTTTTTGTAACAAAATAAATATTTTTTGTTGAAATCTATTAATATTTTTTGAAAGTTTCTTGGAATTGGTATCTGGTAGTACAATTCATTTTAATGTTAAATATTAAAATAGCATAAACTCCGTTTTACTAGGATTAAAGTACATTAAGCCTAAGAGAAAATGCTTGAAAAACCATTTGAATACAATCTACAATTGTCTGTATTCCTCATATTTATGTATACTTACATATTCACTGAACTTTAAAATAATTCTTCAAGGGCCCAAGAGATGCTTCAGCAAATAGAGGCATTTGACATTTGTCACCATGCCTGAAAATTTCCAGGACCCACATGATGGAAGAAGAGAACTTGTCAGGCACTTCCTATGGCACATGTTCACGCCCACAGGTAGACACATGTGTGCATGCTCCCCCCCACACACACACATGTAAGAAAAACAAAATAAATTCTTCAAAACAGAGCAGTTCCAATCTGCAGAAGAGTCATTATTAAGGGAAATAATTCTGCATGATTTAAAAGATAGTTTCAGTTAAAATGATCTCCCAAAGACTCAGGAACATTAAGGCTAATAAAATTTATTACTCAGAGTTTAGGGAAAATTATTATTGGTTTCTTTACAATTAAATAACAGTAAATAATTCTGAGAGATGATATTTAACAAGGATGGGCCTCCCAACTCTGTACTTACAGCATCATTTGTGCTTGATCTCCATGTTTCAACAACCTTCTCTGGTCCAAGGCTCACTCTAGCCACCCTATTTTCTACACAAGCCCTCTCAGCCAAGTGGAGGAGTGCCATCAATAAACTACAAGGTTTTATTAGTTTATGTGACAAATGCTGATCTCCCTGGTTGGCTTTAATTTGCTGCTTTGTTATTGTGGCTGCTCCCATTCATCATCTGGTGACCTTTCCTCCTCTGTATTCTAGAACTTGTGTAGAATTAATCCTTCCATGTTCTTACCTTAGAGAATTAATTACTGGCACTTTTTATTTTTGATAATTATGGAGTTGATTAATGTCTATAATGCAATCTTATAGTTACAGTCAAAGTGACTCACTAGAAACCTCATAGTAAATTTTGTTTTCTTGTCTTCTCTTGACTTGGAGACCAATCTGAGAAGGCAATTTAACCCTTTTGATATAAGCATAACATTGTGGTGACACCTTTTTTTTCCTTAGAGGTTAGAACAGACATCTAATGAACTTCATTTAGAGAGGATCCACAATACTAAACAAGGCTTTTGCATTCCGTGCAATGAAAATTATCCCTTTAAAATGTATTTCTAAATACAATCTGTGAACACAAAAATAAAGAAAATTGTCCTTTCTCATGTAAAGAGAACCACTGTTTCTTTATCCAAGAGTGAGGACTGAAAAATGGAATAATGAAAAGCCATTGGAATAAGGCATCTGAAATTAAATTATTCAGTGTTTTCGAAAAATAAAAACAGTAAGAGAGCCTCACTGAAAATGCTGCTATCCTAAAAGCTATTAAAACCTCACCACTTCCACCCATTTATACACCTACCCATCATACCTATGCCCACATACATCAATCATACATAGCCTACTCATACACACAACTACCCACACACTCACCTATATTCCCATGCACCTGCACATACCTACCTGCACACTCACCTACTGCCACTCACAACTACCCACATATTCACCTATACCCATATACACCTTCTTACACACCTATCCACATACTCACCTACTGCCTTATACACCTACCCCCAATTTACACATACACATGCCTACCCCCACACACCTAACCCTCTCACACCTACCTGCTCACACCCATCTACTCACACCCACCTACACAACCCATTGCCACACACACCTACCCATATTCTCACCTATACCATGATAATTAGGACTAGGTTCCTCTTTTAATATTCTTCTCATCTTAGGCTTTTTATGTATGCTTCATTTAAAATATCTCCTGGGACTATTTTCCCAGTCTATTGTAATTAACAAAATATCACTATAGAAACTTTTGGAGAGATGTAGAAATGAATAAAAATTTTACAACCCAATGAAAGCTGTAAGCTACAACATGGATCATCTTTCTGATACATTGGAGTATTCTATTCCCTCTTCTCCACTGTATGTTCCTTGACTTAAAACCACACCAAAGTTTATGCAATGTGTATAAGCCATATCCAAAGGAATTGCTTCTTCTACTGAAACCTGGAAGCATGGTTTTGACTCTTCAACAGTGAAGTGAATATTTTATAAGTTTAGACGCTCAAGTTTGAGGAAAGAAAATCACGGGAGGCTTGGTCCCATGAAACCTTTGTCTTCCTGGTAGATATTTGTAAGTTTTGTTTTTGTTTCGTAATTAAAAATTTACTCTCTCCCGTATTAGCTTGCATGTGTGTGCAATGCATAGTAAGAAACAGCTTTGTTCAGGGGTTCTTTTGCCAGGGAGCTTCACATTTCTCCCTCCATCCTATCCCCTCCTGCTCCCTCTTAAATTCATGGCTCTTTCTTTAATTGTTGTTGCCAACAATTAAGGAAATGTAGCTTTATATTCACAAATTTGAGAAATAAGTTGGATCTTAACAAATTATGTCACACAGTCCTTTACATGTTCTATGATACCTTCATACCTCACATTTTAAAATCAAAGTCAAGGGCTTCCTTAACAGATGACAACAACCTTGGGACACATGTGTACATTCCTGTTATTCTATGAGAAAAATAATCCACCTTAAAATTAGATGACAACATGTTATACAAGCAAAGCTCCATGTAATTGCCCAATAGCAGTAATTATAGACTGCAATGTAGAAAATTAGTATTTGCTAAGCAATGGAGATTTTCATGTTAAGCTGTCATAACAGGAGTTTTTATTACTTGAAAATGTTGTAGTTTAATGAGTAAACTTTGGACTCTGTGTTAAAGGGTCATAAATTATATATATTTTTTTTAATTTGGTGCCCATCTTGCTACTGACTGAGCATAAGGTATTTAATTACATTTCTTTAA
This sequence comes from Cricetulus griseus, assembly GCF_003668045.3. NCBI lineage: Eukaryota > Metazoa > Chordata > Mammalia > Rodentia > Cricetidae > Cricetulus > Cricetulus griseus. The sequence continues at coordinate 106,145,349 of NC_048595.1, read as the reverse complement.
CAACTATCAAAATATGAACACTTTCAGGTTCTAAAGGATAATTTGTTATACATAAAACACATCAATTTATATTAAGATGACATGTAAAATTTAGAAAACAAAATAATCCACTTCTATGCAAACTTCCTCTTAGGGTTGTATAGTCTTTCTGCACATGATTTTTTTTCCTCTTCCTAAAATGGATAGAGTATTAGCAATGACCTTGTTGTGCTGTTGAAGAATTATTAATGTAATGCTTATAAATCATGAGCAAAAGATTTTACACATAACAGCATTTGATGAATATTATTTCTGAGAGTAATATTTATTACTTAAAATTGTGTAATGGATGATACTTGTTTCTGATGGTAAGGGTAATTCTCAAAATGTGCTATGGGCTTTGGTTATATTTCTATGAAATTATTCTTAGAGTAAAATGGAAGGATACAAATCCTTTATATGGATATACAAAGTTTATATTTACATAAGTCACTCATGATTGATTTTGAATAGCTATTACTCTGCAAATTTTCATGTGTTTCTCTATGAACTCTTAATAAAAAATTGAAAAATAGTGGCAATAGTTTGAAATGCTGTTTTAAAGCTATGAATTATGTAGGCTATATGAGAATGGGGACAATTTACCTGTCTAACCACATTAAGGCTACTGGTGGAATGCAAAGGTATCTACGCATAAAAATATGTTTTAGAGAAAGTTAAACAAACCTAAAGGGAAGTATTTTAAAATTTAATATAGATTCATGAAGGTAAATAGAATGATGGAAGCTAGCTCAAGTTTTCATTCAAGGCTGGAACAATTTCTAAAGCATTCTCTTTAGTTGATTTGTTTGAAAATAAATGACCAAAACCTCCCATTTCCCAACTATCATTTGCCATTTTCTAAACCATCCTCTGTCAGCTGGGAAACAGGAAGTGCCAGACACAAGCATGTGCTTTTGGGGTTTGGACACAATGGGAATCCATTCTGAGTCCACCACAGGGTGAGAACCTTTTATAAATATTGTGCTGTAAAGATTTTGCCTCCTCACATATAAAATAGAGGAAAGAATCTTTACCTGTGGTTTCTTTACTTGGCTTCTCAAATATTTAACTAGATACTAGTATAGGTTAATAGCTACCATCTACAATTAGCTGAATTTTATGAATATTACTGTTGATAATGTGGGTGGGTCTCATGTAATCAGTTGAAATACACTAAGAGCTAAGTTTGAGGTTTTCTGTAGATAAAGAAATTCTGCCTATGTACTGTAATATAGATAGAAACTATGATTCTATCCTGTTGGACTGTTGTAAATGCAAGGTCATATTAGAGTATCAACTGTTGGCACAGGTTCCATTCTGTCCTATGGACTTTGCCCTGCCAGTCCTAACAATCATGTGAGGAAATTGTTTATAATCCTTTCTCATAGTTATGCCATTTACAAAGTGAGGAACTTGACTAGAGAATCATATTAAATAAATTAAGTCAGATACATAAAGTCATATATTCATGTTTCTCTCATTTGTAAGTCTTAGGCATTATATGTAAAATCATGTATGTATTCATTATATAAAATGGGGGTACGGAATTGAAGCAGAAAGGAGAGGGAAGGAAGAAGGGGGTTTATGAGGTAATATGTTCAAAGTACATGGTATACTTATATGACAGTATATTTAAGAAAAAGAAACATATATAATAAAATATGTCAGCTAAGTTATACTTTGAAATCCTTTAAAATTGTGTTGCACTGACCTTTGTTTCTTCATAATTCTCCTAACAATACAGCATAATATATAGTTACATTGCATTAAGAAATGTGAGTAATCTAGAAGTGATTTTAGGCACATAGGACTTTATGTGAGAGAGTTGAACATCCCCAGACACTGAAGATACTGACAGACAACTTGCTGACTGTACATCATGTGGCTATGTTTTGACAAGCAAATTCATTATTATGTAAACATCCCACAGTGTTCTGACACAAACTAAGAGAGCTACAACATCACCAGGCAGTATATTACTATGATACAGCCATCATTTATGTCATTTTCATGGACTAGAGATTTTTTTAATGTATAAGCACACATGTGTGTAAACATAACCAATGAAGATAGACTTCTCAGAAAACATTGATGGGCATATCACATCACAAGGGTATCTATTTTGAGGATTAAAAACACTCAATCTAACTTTCTCATGGTCCCTTTCCAGATATCCAAGTCTTGTCTTTTCATATCTTCCTACCCAATCAAAGTTCTAATAGAGTAAAAGAAATAATGATTTGAAACTAGATTTGACATCTGTTTGACACATAATATGAGTGAGGCAATTGAAAAAATTCATTATGGATCACAGAATAGATAAAAGGTTTGTTGAAATTTAATGAAATTTATATGTATGTTAGGGAATATTCTTTCTTTTAACAAACACACATGGAGATATCAAAGAATGGAAACATGATACATGTAACTTATTCTGAAATGCTTTTGGAAAAATATAACTGAGTTGAGAAAGCAGAGAATACAGAATTTGAAAAGTGAGTAATTCTGGGTAAAGATGACACAGAACTTCTCTGTACTATCTTTGCACTCTTTCTGTATGTTCAAGAATATTTCAAAATTTAAAAGGCCACAAGGGCTGTGAAGTATATAGTGTTCATTGATAGAACATTTGTCTAACATGCATGAGACTGGATTCCTCACAACTGAAAAACATTAAAATAAAATTATATTTAAAAGTTAAAAGAGCAAAGTAAATTGAAAGCACAGCTGGGCATAAACTTGATCCTCTCTGTCCCATCAGTACTCATTTCTAAGACCCTGAATGAACTCTCCACAGCCAGCAACTTCCAAGCTCCTTACCCCCGTGTTCACATTCTAGCAGAAAGAGCTAGAATCTTAGAGTTGGAAGGTATAAAGGTCCATTATTTTTCTACCACCACTGTCTATTTTCATATTAAAAAGACTAGTCTCAGTTGAATGTAATTTAAATGGATGCAGTTTAAAAAAAACCTGAAACTCAGCTTTCTTTTGAAAAATATATTAACCATTTAGGAAATCTTTTCTGATTCTTTCTAAGTCCTGGCTTTTTAAGGATTCCTCTTAAGAAAATGTTAAACCAGAAGACCCCACATGATGAAATCCCCAAAAGAAGACTGTGAGATGATTGTCCCCTTTGCCATAAAAAATTCAACAAAAAGGAATTTTACTCTGGAGAAGACTACAAAATGCGACATAATCCAAAGGAGCATGCCTGGCATTTCCTCTGCTATACTGGTTGTGACCTGCTTCATGGACAGATTCTACTCAAATGCTGTTCTTTGTAAGCAGTACTAACTGGGATTCACCCTGAATTCAACTGCCTACAAAACTTCAATTTGGTTACATACCTTACAATTTCAAGTCCATCTCACAGAAAATGATCAAGTGTTTTCCTTTTCTCTTTCTGCCTTAGTGGTTTTCTCCTTGCATACATATACTATATCATGTAACTTTTCTTCTGTTCTGAGTGCTCATCCTGAAATCTACATATGTGAGTCCCAGGAAACTCAGAGAGAAAACTGGGGCCCAAATTAGGTTTCTATCCCTGCTTTGTACCTCCTCAGAAATCTCAGGGGCTTGGGAAGAAAGTCTGCTTATGCCAGATGATAATCTCCACTCAACTATCCCTGGCCTCTTGCATCCTGAGTAAGCTCTGACTATTATTAATGCTCATCACACAGGAGCACATGCATCATCATTTCATACCACAGGACAGCCGTAGACATCTAAGAATAATGTACTAACTGTGACCCTCTGTACATCTATCTTGTGGCAAACCTGTCATCCAACAATGGAGGTAAAGTTAAAGAACTGTCCTATTCATGGCTTCAGAGACAGAAAGGAAGTAGAGAAAGGATTTTTTCTTTCAGATTTGCACATATTTCAAAAAAAGAGCCCTATGTATTTTGAATGGGAAAACACTATTTCTCTGTGTTTTTTATACTGTGAGAATGCAATTCTGACACCTCTTAGTTTTCCTTCTAGGGTTGGTATAATTGAGACATCTCCTTTCTTTTAAATATCTGTTTAAGTTGTTCTGTGAAAGAGCTTAAATCCATTAGAACATCAGCCTTTTCCTTTCATTGACCGTTCAAATCTTTCCCATTGTTCCTTTAATCAGCCTTGTATGCAGCTGCTTATTTTTTTCTTCCCTCATCTTACTCCTTTGCTTACAAAAGCAAAATAGTACAAAACCAAGCACAATAAATCTTCTAATCACAATTTCATATCCAGAATATACTGGAAATTCTCCAAGCTCAGCTGTGCTCTACTTTGCTGTCTTCTTCACTGTTCCACTAACACTTCACTGTAGACCAAAGTTTCTGTCCTGCCCAGTTCTGTAGCCTTAGCATCCCAAATAAATGCACAGAGGCGCTCTTAGTTATAAACTGTTTGGCCCATTGCTCAGACTTCTTGTTGCTTAGCTCTCTCTTAATAATTAACCCATTTCTATTAATCTACATATTTTTACATAGTCTTGGCTTACTGGTGATCCCAAACCTCTTGCTTCCTCAACAACTACTTCTCATCTCCCTGACTGTCTACTACCTTTCATTATCCCTGTTGGATTTCCTGCCTGGATGAGCACTGCCTGTACATTGACCAAAACAGATGTATTCATCAACCAATAAGAGAAACATATATTCATAGCATACAGAAGGGCATCCCCCATCATCTCCTCTTTTCTGTCTAAATAAAAAGGAAGGTTTTCACTTTTTTTTTTTCGAGACAGGGTTTCTCTGTGTAGTTTTGGAGCCTATCCTGGCACTCGCTCTGGAGACAAGGCTGGCCTCTAACTCACAGAGATCCGCCTGCCTCTGCCTCCCGAGTGCTGGGATTAAAGGCATGCGCCACCAATGCGTGGCATGAAGGTTTTCATTTTAACATAGTAAAGTTATGTATGACAAAACAGTTATCAAGCAAGAACTATAGTTAACAATATTTAGACTACTAACATTTGGCACTATTTAAATAAAATATTCTATCATCTATCCTGTCTCTGTAAGTTTAAAGTTTTATGTGTAACTTATCTTTTATCATAACTAAGGAAAACCATAACCATGACTATCTGTCTTCAACTCCATTAAAGGCCCCAGAATATATATATATATATATATATATATATATATATATATATATATATACATTTTCATACATTCTACAACTGACAGAAATATCTTGCTGCCTGGACAGTCACCTAAAGTTTCTCTGTAACGTTGTGTATCCCTCTTTAGCTTATAAGTGTCTTGCAGACTTCTGTGAAGCAGGAACATTGAAGGATCATCCTGTCCCTTGGTAAGTTAAGCAGTCACTTTTCTTTGTAAACTGCTTGTCCAGTTGGACAGTGTGCTATCAAGCAATCCAGGTAAGAGCAGTTTCTTGTCCAAATGGCTATCACTACCATGTTGAAGGCAAACTCCATAACAAGTTTCTTTGATGCCCATCTTCCTCTCTAATGTAACTGGTATTGCCAGGAACAGTTTTGTCTCCTTGTCAAGGAAAACCCTAATAAACAATTTTAAATGCCATATTCTGTAGGTCTTTGAAGATTTTGAAGAATACCTATTCATTTGAAATATGTCTCTGTAGCCTATAAAACCTAAGTAACATAAATATAAGTTTTGACTATTATAGGTGGCTATCTGTAATCTATATTTAATTATACATTACATTTTAAATGAGCTGTATAAACACAACACCAAAATAAGTGTTGAAATATACATATAACATATGGGATCTTAAATTTTTATCAATAAATTAAAATCCACACCAATGCAGAGTATTCACTTCTATATTATATCCCCATTTTTTCTTTAGAAAGAGATTGACTGTGATCATTAACCATTAATAACCAACCCTATTTAATGAAAACATTCATTTATAAACAATATTTGGGAATTTGGATGTAGGTCTCTCCAAACTGCTTTCTGCTGTTTGTGTGTGCTGTCAGTCCCAAGAAGATCCTGTGAAAATCCATAATCCTGGCCAAATCCTGGTTATAGTAGTGTGAGGCCGCATGGTCTCAGCTGTTTTGGATGTTGGATTACATGGGTCACTGCTTCAAGGGGGTCTTGCTTAATCAAACCATATTAGTCTGGAAAGAATCCATAGATTTTGCCTTCTGTGAAAACAAAAGCAGGACTTCTTTTCCAAAGTAACATATTCTTTTGAAGTGAAGGCATTTTTAACATATAGGTTGGGATGATCTAGCAGCATTTATAATAAAGTGTCTTTAAGCAACTGTTGCTCCTTCCTCAGCAGTCGAACAATTCAAAGACAACACAATAACATACAGTATCCAGACTCTGTATGTGTTTTCCATCTTTATGTGGCTTTTGTTATATTCTATTTCTTTAATTTATTGTTTTATTTTATTTATTTTTGGAGAAATGTTTTCTCTGTGTATCTTTGTTTGTCCTGGAACTCACTCTGTAGATAAGGCTGGCCTTGAACTCACAGAGAACCACTTGCCTCTATCTCAGTAGTGCTGGGATTAAAGGCTATGCCACCACACCCAGCTACTCTATTTCTTTTTTAAGGACTTTCTCTGTGCTTTTTCATTTCTCTCTCAAGCCTACATACATTTTTAAACACACTGGTTGCTCATGGACACCATTTAGGTGCTTGGTATCAGTTATGTTAAAAGAGCCATGTGTTTTTGCAGCTAATGCTGAGTCAGGAAGCCTCTCTTTAAGAACTGTGCCTCTGCTTGCCTCTAGCAAACACAGCCCATCCGAGAAGAAGCAACTTTTAAGAAATTTGCTTAATTCTATTTTTTTTCTGTTGAGAATCCCTGCTGAAACATTTGTCAGGTTTTGCTTGAAAATTCTTGCCAAACATTTGGGAGCCACATGTAGATGGAAGACGTTTCTGTCCTGCCTGGTCCCATAGCCGTTTTGTCCCAAATAAACATATAGAGGCTTATATTAATTATAATCTATTTGGCCTATTGCTCAATTGTATAGCCCTATCTTAATTATTAACCCATTTCTATTAATCTGTGTATCTCCACATAGTCTTGGCTTACTGGTGATGCCAGGACCTCTTGCTTCCTCGGCAGCTACATGGTGTCTTTTTGACTCTACCTAATACCTTTTTCTATCCATGTTTGGATTTCCCACCTGGCTAAAATCTGCCTGTCAATTGATTGAAACAGCTTTATTTGTAAACCAAAAAGAGAAACATATAGTCACAGAATATAGGAGGACATAAACTCTTTGGCCTATTGCTCAGGCTATTTACTAACAAACTTTTATAATATAAATTAAGCCATAACTCTTTCTTACTAATTTTTATTTGAATTAGAAACAAGATTGATTTACATGACAATCTCAGTTCCCTTCTCCCTCCATTCTTCCCCTACCACCCACCCCCCAACTAAAACCCTACCTATTACATATCCTTTCTTCTATTCTTCGCCTGACTCTCAGCCTTTCTGCTCCCTCATGAACTCTGCATCCTTCCTCTTATCTATGTTTATCCATGTGGCTTGGTAACTTTTCTCAGTAAGGCATATTCATTTTGCTTCCTTTGCATGTGACTAGCCTCTCTGCCTTCTTCTTCCCAGAATTCTCTTAGTCCTGTGGCTCTGCTATATTTCCTGCCTGACTACTGGATCAGTGCTTTATTAAACCAATACAAGTGACAAATCCTTACAGTGTACAAGAACATTATCTCACATCATTTCCACCTTTTTTCTTTCCTTCTCAGGTCTCTGAAAGAGTTGTTCACCCAACTCAGTAAAGAAACTCACTGAAGATATGTTTAGTGTAATAGGTCTGAAAGATGTTAAAAGAAAATTTGATAATGCATATTAAAACAGAAAGTAAATTAAGTACAAGACTTTAAACTCATTTGGAAAGAATAGATAATGGAATATTTTCTCTGAATTTGTCAAATGTTAACTGACTAGACATTGTTGATGTACTCATTGCTATTATACATATTGTTATATTAGTTATAACCTTTTTTTTTTACTTTTAGACAAAAAAAGGGGGATATGTACTGATATCTTGCTTGTACAAATAAAGCTTGTCTGAAGATATGAGGATTGGAACTTCCCACTAGCTAACCATAAAGGTCTGGAGATCTGCACAGACAGACAGGAAGTGAGATGGCTGGGCAGAAACAGGAAGTGAGATTGCTGGCACAGACAGGAAATGAGATGGCTGGGCATAGAGAGGACATATGTGGGAAGAAACGGGAATTTTCTCTCTTATCCTCTGAGACACTGGGGAAGTAAATGTAGCCTTGTCTTGCTCCTTCTTCTCTCTGATCTCTCAGCATTTTTGTCTATGTCTGACTCAGGATTTTTATTATTTAGACCAATTAAGAACTCCATTTACACTCCACTGCTCACATATACTGTCCTCCAATCTACTTTGTGTCTTCCATCCCATGGCTTTTGTTTATTCCAATTTTCAGGCATGAAAAGTGCATCTGAAAATAGTCCTACCATTGTTTTAGGCACAGCTGTAGTTAATCATCCATGCTCTCATAAACAGGGTTCTCTTCTGTTTCTGAGATCCTGGACTCTTGACCTATGTTATATGATTTGTTCTCCCACTAAGGGCTCCTGGAGTTCATAGTCCTCTTACATGGTATGAAGTGTAGCATACTGTTTAAAATCTAAGAGCATGGATCCTAGAGCCAGAATGTATGTGTTCAAACATTGACTTCAACATTTCGTGGTTCATGTCCAGAACAAGATCTTTGTTAGATTCCTTCAGTCTTGAGCTACTCACCTATAAAATGGAAACTTTAAAAGTTACCCATACATACAGGTGAAGATTAAGTTTATTAATATTGCTAAAAAAACTACTTAACCTAATTTCTTACAGCATAAAGATCTACTATGTTTGTCAATGTCAGTGTTATTTGTGTACATACACAAACTATTTTTTTTGTAAATAGTCATTCCAAATAAGTCAAGAAATATAAAAAATTAAAATCAAAATAAAACTTTGAAGATGAGTTCTTGGTTTTCTAAAAGAATTTCTCCAACATACTGGATATTTTTGGTAAACCAATTTTAAGAAAATGGTAAGAAATTATTTATATAGCTAATGATAAGTAAAATTTAAATTAGATTGTAAGCTGAGTGTTGTGGGCTTACACATATAACCTTCACACATATATCTCTTTGCATTTAGGAGGAGACAACCAAACTATTGTTAAGTTTGAGATCAGCTAGGGCAAGAATAAGACAATGTTTCCAGAACTAAAATTTATAGTGGATGCTTCAAGTAGATACTCTAGCTCACACTAATAAAAGGCAATTCTAACAAACTGGTTATCTGCCTTGTGGATAAAATGACAGACATCTATGTTTTCCTGCATTTGTGGAGATGGGTTTCATAAGGAAGTCCATGTGTAGAAATTGGGAAGGCAATTTTCTCCCCTCAACCTTGCTAATGAGTCCATTTGAGCGTTTACCTAGACCATGTTTGTATTTTTCTAGGCATATTTTTCTGATTTTTAAAATTGTATATATACAATTAACACAAATACATGAAATGAAATAATTTATTATATTTTAATTAATTACCCTTGGCAAGATAAGTACAGACATGTGAAGTTAGGCGTATACAACTGAACACACATTTCCCCATGTGTTGTAGTAGAATAAAGGCTGCAGCAATATTTTGTTGCTCAGTCAGCATTGTACTATAATCAGTGGGACAGAAATCAGCACTGATTATTATATCCTTCACATATATATCCTCTACACGGCAGGATCAGTTTTTGTAATCATAGTTCCCCTTCCCCTTGTCTTTCTGATCTCATATATTCACAGTGGTTGGTGTAAAATATTGAAGTACTACATTTCCCAGAAGGCACTCTGCTCATCCTCCTCACGCCTCTTCTGCACAAACACAACCACTTGTTTCATCCAGTCAGGGTAAACTCTTACACATTTCCCAAGTTCAAGTTCATATGCCACTTTTTTTCCTTTATCAGATTTTTTTTCTGAGCATAGTTTAACATGTCCAGATTTTGTTTCTACAGTTCTAAGATCAGACCTCTGTTTTTCTGCTGCCATAATTACTTATTTACCCATCTGCTTCTTGACATAACTCTAATCCTCTCAGTGACTGAGATCTACTTCAATTCATCTGTCAGCTCATTGCATCCAGTACAAGAAGTCATTTAATAAACACTGTTCCAGGAAGTGTCTGGATAAACACCAATCATTATTCTCATTGAAGATTAATATTTTGCTATGTAAATTTCCTATAGATTCAGTCACTGTGTCTTTATAGAAACTAAATCTGTCTTAATTTTCATTTAAATAGCATGTTCATAACACATGGTCACAGATGCCCATTTTTATTTTTGAAGACATTTTCTTCCTTAATTTAAAATCTTCTGCAAATTACTTTGAGGTTAATTCCCTGCATCAAATGTCCTTATGCTAATTAGAAAGTATTTGTATATCCCCAACAATCCATCGTGCTGGATTATCATCTCTTTCCTCATTTCCTGGGTATAGTCATTCATCCACTCATCCATTCAACAAACTGTGCATTCTTATAGCCAACAATTGCTACTTAAGCATTATTGTCTGCTAGACAGTGAACTGAACACTGAAGACACAAAGATGTAAATGAAAAGACTTGCCCTCACAGAGCACACAGTCCACAGTAGACAGGGAGGCCATAGCCAGCAAAAGACAGCATGAAGTAAATGCTAACAGAACTGTGTCAAGTTCAGTGTATGAGATCAAGGCAGAAAAGCAGGGATTCTTCGACAGTTTGTAAAGAAAGATTTTAAAACATTGCAAATGCCATACCTCTAAGTATCTGAAGATACCCTCCTACCACCTCAGCTCATCCTTTCGTGGACTCCAGCAAAGGAACAGCATCTGCGTCCCACCCTCTCCACAGTATCTCCCAGTGTGTCAGTGATCCTCTGGAAGCACTTTATTTGAAAGCTAGAGAGCCCTTTCCCCTTCAGGCAGCCTGAAGGTTGATGCAAACATGGGAGCTGAGCCTATCAGTGCTGGTATCAAACAGCTGAGAAAGTTGTAGCCCATGAGTCATGGCTCTTTTCATGTTGTTTCCAGATCTGTAGGAGGAGAGGCCTTTGGCTGTTAGCACCAACCATGTAGCACCTAGGTTGATCACTTGGGAAAGAACGCCGCTGGAGCCACTAGGAGAGGTACACAGTCCTCCCACCTTCCCAAAGTGTGCACATCCCCAGTGCCACCACCAGGCCATGCCTCAAAATAGTGTGAGAGCCAAAAACCCACATTTTCAAAAAAGGGACAAATAAATTAAGCTCTGCCACCCACTCCCCTTATGTGCAGCTCAGGGAAATCAAATGAAATAAACAAGCAAATTAGCAGCTGGTACGTGAGCTCCAGATCACGAATATTTTTCAAAGCCTCTGCCAACCAGTTAGTTCTTCCTGAATCAAATTTGTTTTTGTTGGGAAAGTAATAATTAACAATCATACTACTAAGATTAATGTCTAATATCTAATGAAAGCTTACAGTGTACCAAATACAACGCTTAGTTTATAGACACAGCCTCCTTAATTAACAAATTCACCATATATTTTTTTCTTTCTCTTTGTCTTTCCTATTTTGTTTGTTTGTTTGTTGTATTGTTTTGCTGGGATAGTGTATCTTTCATAGCTATGACTGGCCTAAAACTCACTATATAGGCCAAGCTGGCCTCAAATTCACAGAGATTGACCTGCCTATGCCTCATGAGTGGTGGTATTAAAGGTATGCATCACCACTGCCCAGCTAAGATGTATTTCTATAACTCAGGCTTTACCAACAATCACCTGGAACTCAGAAAGTCAAACTAATCTGTCAGAGTTATATGTAGTTCATAAGTAGAAGAAAGGTCCTGTGTGTGTTAGTATCTTAAGTGTTTACCTCTGAAAATAACTCATTAAATTGAAGGGACATATTAATGTAAGATTGTGATGTTTTTGGAAGCTCAGGATAGAGCCCTCTTTATCCAGGGTCATTCTAGTTTGCTCTGTAACTGTAGGAAATAATTAAGCAAACACACAAACAAAAACGTGGGAGCTTGAAGTTAATTAATGTTAAATGAATAGGGGAAAATAATTATTCATGCTGTTCCATTGTTAACTTTATATATATGCTTTTATAAGTGCCACTTTTCTGCAAAAGAAATTAGCTTAAAGCCATTTAGCACAACTTCAAAGGACTTTCTCACTCTTTAGCGGCAAACACACTCATTATATGTACTTAATGTCCAGAGGGTACCTGGTAAAGAAAGCTCAAATTCTGTAAACAAGTAAGTCACAAATTGGACATTGTATACTTGCTACACCTAACAAGGGGTGATGCCAGCATGAACGTTCCAGTATCCTTCTTCCCTCTATGAATGTCACAGACATGATGTTTACTATTGAAGCAATGCCAGAAAATGCCCTCACCTCTGAAGGGAGTTTTTTTAGTAGTATAATTCTTGTCTCTGATTCCCAACTAATGCAAACATGGGCAGACTCCACATAGCAACAAGAAGAATCTTGTCATTTGGAAGACCAGAATGTGCCCCTACCATTCTGAAACTATCTCAGGGCCTTTCTTTGTACTTAGCATAAATTTCAAGTATCAATCACAGTATTATCAAGTGTCCATTCATTTCATGGTCTCACTCATCTCTTACTCTCCCTCAAAGCACTGATCACCAACAATGGCTCCGTCTCCATATCCTCACATGGCTTTCTCCTTCTGAAACCCTCCTGTCATCTCTATATAGAGATCTCCCTAATGACTCTTGTCCATAATTTTCTTTTTCATTCAATTCATTAATCAACCATATTTATTTTTATAATTTCTGTAAAAACATAAAATTGTCTTGAAAACCCAAAATAATTGGTTCTTGTCAATCACATAAACATGCTACATATTTTCTTTATTCCTGAAAAAAAAAAAAAACTATTTCTTTCATACCCATTGACACTATCCAGTTCTTGAGTTCAACAAATGAAGTACTTCATTGCACCATTTGAATAGCACTAAAAGTCCAATTCCATCAAGGCAAAAAGGCACAGTCATTTTTTTGATAGTTATAGCACTTGAAGAAAAGGAAAGACACAAACCTCTTTGGTGGTTTTCACTAAAGAACAATGTCCCATTAGTATCTTGATTCCTAAACATCTGATAGTTCCAAAACCTCAGGTCTTTGATAGAGTTAAAGACAGATAGTTATGGTTATAGTTTTCTTCAGTTATTATAAAAGATAAGTTATCCTTCTTTTTATTTAGACAGAAAATAGGAGATGATGGGGGAAGTGCTTCTGTGTATATGTTTGGCTTATTGGGTGATAAATAAAATACTGTTTGGCCAATGAGACAGCAAGTTAGGCGAGACTAGATGTCAAGGAGGGTTTTGGGAAATGTAGTAAGGAAGCGATGATCTGCAGGAAGTGACATAGCAGGGAGACTCATATATAAACAAGGGCAAGAAGGAAGTGGGCCCTTCTCTCTTCCTCCAGAGTCACTATGTGATCCTGGGATGAGGACGCCAATGGAAGGCATCCTAAATAAGATAAGTCTTATAAAATGTATAGATTTATGATAATTAAGACTGAGCTAACAGATGAGAAATCCTAGTCATTGGCCAAGCAACATTTGTACCTAATAGATGTCTCTAAGTATTATTTGGGGCCCTAAAGCAGTAGCAGAACTGAAGCAGGTGGCGGAAAGATTGATCGCAACAGTATGGTTTCTCTGCTGGTTTCGATCCTTTTATTTATATTTTTTGCTCGTTAAAACTTCTCAGAGCCCTCTTTGCTCCTTGAAACCTGAATGCTCTGGAAGATCTCCTCAAAAAGGTGCTGAATGCATTGGCTTAGATATAATCTGTCTTATGACTGTAAAATACTTAAGTTCCTCTAGTAGTTTCTCATCCAACACTAAATGATCCTTCTCTAATCTGCTTCAGGTTATAATTTCAAAAGTAGTACTTTTTTCACTATGTAACAACAACTACACCTCCTATACACTTATTTTGTATATTCACCTTTCTCTACTGATTTATTCCTCTGTTTTATAATGAGCCTTTTTATATGGTTCTGTTTTATTTCTGCCCCAAAACAGTAAGCTATATCAATACTATGAAACAAATACACCAAAACTGGAGAAGCAGCACACAATGCTATAAAATACAAAATTCTACCATTATTTGCAAATGATTTTTAAGGAAACTTACTGGAGTGAAAAGAATAATTTAAATAATTTGAAGACATGGATTAATAACAAAGAATAGACATTTGAAGATAATGTGATGCATGGAAAACAAATGCAAACAAGGTAAAAGAGAAACATAGATATAAAAAGGACCCAAGCCAAAAATAAATAAACTACATTCTGTTTTTTTTTAAAAAAGGACCACAGCCAGGCAGTGGTGGCACACTCCTTTAATTCCTCTATGACTTCGAGGCCAGTCTAGTCTACATAGTGAGTGCCTGGATAGGCTCCAAAGCTGCAAAGAGAAACTCTGTATTGAGAAAACAAAACAAAACAAAATAAAAAACAAAGAAAAAAAGGATCCCAAAATGTCATAGGTTAATTAATTTAAGTTCTTATAAATAAGCACAGGGAACAACTGATGAGGTCATTGGACCATCTAGAGATCATCTTTTCATGAATATTTTATATATGGCCACATTCAAATCCATTGCAGTTTTGACAGCACCTTTGTTCTGAGGGTTCAAGAGAGATGGAAAACATTTGAAAATATGACATCAAGGTGACCTGGATGCATGGTAATGACATTGAGTCACCTATATCTCTAGTAGTAAATACATGTGGTGTGCTACCCATTCCCTTAATGGTGCAGTAGATATAATTCTGAAATACCTGAATTATTTTATTTATCTGAGGCAAGGTGAAGAGAGCCCAGGTTTCTGCAGTGACTTTTCTGTCTTATGACTGCAAAATATTTAAGTTCCTCTAATAGTTTCTCTTCCACCACTAAATGATCCTTCTCTAATCTGCTTCAGGTTATAATTTCAAAAGAAGTACTTTTTTCACTATGTAAAAACAACCATACCACCTATACACTTATTGCATTACCAGAACTAAATGCAAACATAGAAACTTTAGGATAGCTATGTTTAAAGGTCTCTTTTAATGAATTACATCCAAATGTACAAACTCCTGAACCTACAAACTCTGAAAATGAGCTGTTCTGTTTATTTTAATTTCTTCTGAGCACAGGAAGTATGACCCCAAAAAAGACAAGGCAAAAGCAGATATGTAGACAACACAGGCTGATCTTACCATACACCAAAGCATGTTACAGAGGCCTTGCTCTGCCAGCAGGAAGAGAACTTTATCTTTACAAATTAATAAAGCATGCAGTTGCAGAGTCCTTGCTAGGAAGTTAGTGCTTTCAGTGTTTTAGTATATTGTTCAAATGCAAATGTTCAATTCTTAAAATGTGAAGAAAATAAGTCCTTTAACTATTCAATGAGCCATTGACAATGAATTTCTACCATCATAAATCCCCCTTATCTTATCAAGCAGTTAATTGTTTTATCAATATGCAAACCAAGGGATTGCTAGATACTGTTAAGCATGCCTTCATTCACACAATTAGTGATGTCATCATTGTCCAAGAACTTATTCAAGAGTGAGATAAAATCAGTGCTTGACATTAAGATGCATAAAGTCTAGCGAGGAAAGAAAAATAACTGCATAGCAACCAGCATAGAGAAAACGAGGTCCAAATAGTTTTGGTTTTTAACTTAATTATGGCATCCTAGGTGCACACTGCAAAAAGTTACAATCATCTGATATAATCTGGAATTAAGGAGCTCTGTTTTGTGCCTAGCTTGTCTTTATGCCTCTGAGATACTCACACCATTTGGATTTCTGGACACAAAATGCTTTCATGAATCTCTAACTCTCCAAACAGGGAGTGACATGCGTGTAGTCAAGGCAATCTGTATTTTCTATTGATCTTTATAACACAACCTTTGGGAAGATTTCAATGTTCAGCCTGGAGTCCCATGCAAATCAGAGATCTGATTAAATTTTACAAAGCAGGCCAGACACAGACTCACCAGGGTAGAGTATGATTACACTTGACATCTAGAATGATATTCACTGCAATTAGATTCTGATTAATTAAAAGCCATGGTTTGAAACAGGTATTTCTGAGATCCAAGTCATTTAGTATTAAGTGAATCATATTGACAAGGATGAGCTATAGGTGGTATCTCACAGGAGAGAGATAACTATCACTCATGGGAGAATGATATTCAGAATTCGGGACAAACTAAATCAAACTGTAATTTACTGCCTTTTTTCTGGACAGTAATGGTGGAAGTTCTTCAAATCCTGATTAAGAATTCTGTTTGATGAAATATCAGATGGGGAAAAAGCACTGCATTTTCTGCTAGAGAGGCATGCTATTATTTTGTTATACCTTCAGACCTGGAAGTAAGTGTTATTTTTGAAATAAAAAGTATTCAAAGTTAGCTTGTATGGTGTCCTATGATAACTCTGCTCCCTTTGTTTATACAATATCATATTTGCACACCTAAATCTTAATAGCTCTATCCTGGAGATATTCAAGATTAGGATAGGAAACTATTAGGAAGCAGTGAGTCACTCAGAACCAACTTCAGATGTTTAAATTTACAATTTTCTTTCTCAGTGATGTGAAAAGCAATATGAATGTAATAGAATAGAAATGACTCTTGGAATCTTTTAAGCATTTATTTATATAGTGTGTATATTTGTTTCTATATACATGTGTGTGTATATAAAGTAGAGAACAAATTATGGGAGCTGGTTCTCTCTTTCTAACATGTGGATCCTAAGAATTGAACATAGGCCACAATTCTTGAAAGGAAGCACCTTTATCCACTAAACTATTTAGCTGGCTCAAGGATTTTTGAGTTTGGATGCTTTCCCAGCCTATGGAGACATAACAGAAGTACTCTATGTCGATCCTTGGAAGCAGTAGATAGCTGCAGCTCCCAGTTAGCCAGGTGACCACAAGAAGAACCCCCCAATACTCTACAGTGTACTTTTTGCCAAGCTTTGATGTTGAATAGGAATGGTATATGATATACCTTAATGTAAATACTTAATGCTTTCAACTTGCAATGAATTTTTGGTCTATGCCCATTATAAATAAAGGAACATCTCTATCAGCTATCAGAATTCTTGGTTAGAAAAATTCTGCCTGCCCTTTTTTATTCTTAAGCTTTCAACTGCTTAATATTGAAACTTATTTTTTACTGTATATTGTTATAATGTATTCATATTGCATACTCATTATAATGTGTATGTATTTGTGTGTGTGTGTGTGTGTGTGTGTGTGTGTGTGTGTGTCTATGTGTGTGATAGCTGGCTGGGGGGGGGCAGTTAACCCAGCTTCTTGAACTCACTGAGATATATAACTTAACCTCCATTACATATCATTTTATTTATAATAAAACATCCAGACACTAACTGAATGTGTTCAACTATTAGTATAGATTGCTTTTGTGACATCTGTAGTGCTATTTATTATACTTTATATTTAATTGCCAAGTTAGGACAACTGGCTTGAAAGAACACTGAAATCTTAGGTATACTTTACTTGAGTCTTGGAGTTATGACAGCAAAATTCATCAGAGATATAAGTTACATTGCAGGGTTTTATTATTTGGGGTTTTTCAATTAGCTGTCTAGAAAGAGGGGGCACATATATGACATTGGTTATGATAAATTCAAGTAGAATATATTAAAGAAAATACACTGATCTTTGAAGTCTAGCTTAGTTTCAGACACATGGAGTCTGCAAAGGCAATTAAAATGAAAACGTTTCTATCAGTTTTTTCAAACAAATTTAATTGCTCCTATAAATTCTGTAATTTTTATGCCACTACATTTTGAGTCTCATTGATACCTTCTGCAGTGTTTTCAGTACAGGAGATGGAATTTTGTTTCCAGTGCTGATAATTTATATCGTATTTTCCAGCCTACAATATTTTACTTGACTTTCTAGAACCCAATGTTCTTTTCTCACATCCTATAATGGCATTTAAGTTAAATAAAGACAACAAGGGAGATTAGGACTTGATTTCTAGTCATCAGAATTGATGAAGAATTATGAGTTAATCTTTATATGACTGAGAAGAAAAGGCATATGTTCATTTATGTATGCCAGATCTGAGATATAAATGTTATGGGAAAGCAGAGATGAGTAGGAACTTCTGCCTGCCTTAGAGGACTGACATTCTAGTGAGAGGAAGAGATATCATAGACATTATTTAGTGGGCAAAGAAGAGGAATTGGGAACTTCATATGGCACCAATGGATGACAAATATTGTGTAGGAACAGACACAAAAATTAAGAAAGATACAAAGAAATTATGAGCCTCAAGAGAGAAAATATTTGATCATATAAACTTGCCATATTGCATTCAGATTTAAACACTCTATCCTTCAGGGCGTGACAGTGACTTTTAATGTGGGCTTAAATGGATGGTCAACAAACCTGAAGTCATGGAGATAGATGTATTAAAGGGTCACTTGAGAAAGACAGTTTTCTCTGTCTCTGTCTCCCAGTCTTTCTGTATCTCTCTCACATACACAAACATACATACACACTTTATGAACCATCCTTCTGCTGACTATAATTTTTGTTAAATCTTTCTATGTTAAGAGGCAGATCATGTTATCTGGATGGTATTCTAGATAGGAAAATTATTTTTAAAGGAGTTAACTATCAAATGATTAAATATGAGGTCTAAATTATGGTTGTGGCACTGGAGAAGTGCACAGATTTCAAAAGAAATGTGAAAAACAGAGAGGTAGAGAGACAGCAAGGTTCTCAGGTAGGTAAGTTCATAAAGAGTGGTGATATTTCACTTTTGTCCAGGTTAATTCTGAAGTATTCATAAAATTCCATTAAAATATGAACAATATAATTTAGTTCATTTTGGGCTCCCAGGAACTGATATGGTACATGATATTGCTATACTGAATGACCCAGACACATTTTGGCTCCGTGAGTAATAGAATCTAAGCTGTAGCAGTAGCAACAACAGCAGGGACTGGCTTATTGGTGGAAGGGGGTGTATTTGAGGCCAATTATGAAGTCTTTTTGAATGCATAATTTCCCACAGTAAGAACTGGCACATATGCACATGAGATGACTTATATAAAATCTGAGCAAAAAGATGAGAGGTCTAAATCCATAGCTTCTCATCCAAGCCTTGTGATTGTGCTCTCCAGGTTACCTCTCTTAACTCTACCCAGATATTTCTTCTGATCAATCCCCAAACTTCATTTAGACTTTCAGCTTAAATATATCATACATTTGTCTACTACTGATCCCTTTTTATCTATTTTTGGGTAAATTACAATATGAATAATTCACAAAAGCTCAGCTTGCTTGATTTAGGTTTCCTGAAGTACATGCATATTTCCTGATAATGAAACATTTCAATTCTTCTCTAGCAAACAGATTCAGAAGTAGCATCCAGAATCTCTACCCTGACATGTCTTGACCTCAAAAATCATTCTCTCAAATATGTTCTTTTGTCCTGTACCTGACTTTAAAAATGTTCCCATACAATTGGATGGATCCAGCTTTTCTCTTCTACACCAGGCATGTCCTTTTCTATCCCGCTCTAATGATATACTTACCAAGATAGTCTACAGTTTCTTTGCTATTCATGTGATTTATCACACTTGCATTAAGGTCTAGCTGTGGACCCCCAACTGTCACAAATATTTTATGTAAGTTCTAGCTCAGTATCACACCTTTCCTGAGTCTGTTTAGGTGTTGCTTTGTACCCTGATTGACAGATTTAGTGATGCCTTATTATAAGATCACATGTGCATTCAAATTGGCAACATAAAGCCCTTAAAATAAAGCTAATGTTTATGCTAAACCTTGTCTTGAGTCTATCTGTAAGAAAAAAAAATAGGAAGACTGAAGCTCTCACCTATGGCCTAGAGTCTGTGCAACAATGCTCAGTTATATGTCTTGATGGTGCTCATGACATAACTAGTTTGGTTGGGGTATTAGCCTGTACTTCAACACATAAAATGCAGCCTGAATATTGAATTCCATTATTAAGATTGTGAAAGCCATGAAGCTGAGGTAGTAGGATTGCTGTAAGTTTCACAGTAAATTTAAGGCTAGTTTGGACTATATCACCAGACCATGTCTCTAAAAAACAAAGAAGCAAAAATGATTATGGAAATAGAACTTCCCCCTCAAGGAAATTTCTCCTGGGAAGAAACTCAATCTTAGAGACTACTTAAAATGATTATCTCTCTGTGGTGAAAAGTAGAGAGAGTAGGAAGCATTGGCTTGAATTTTCTTTAATATAAAACAAAATCTTAAGTTCAGAAACAGCTTTCCTATCTCACAGATGGATATGCTACTGTAGGTGATGACTGGCTTAGATTTAAACACAGGAAGCCCAAAGCAAAACATGTTGGCATGTTTAAAGGTGGGGATATAGAGGAAGGATGAGAAGTTCTAAAGTGGAAAGGAGGAAAAGAGTGAAGAAAAGTGAGAAGGAAAGAGGCGAGTTAATGACAGTAGCAAAAGAGAAAATGCATCAGGGCAATTCACAACACAAGCACAAGTGACTCATTATAGTACCAGCAGCAAACATTTGTTGAAAACCATTATGCATTACATTGCTAGTAATAATGGCCCTTTCTACAAAAGAAACAGTAGCAACCTATCCCTAAACACCTTCACATTCAAAGAAAATCAATACACACACACACACACACACACACACACACACACACACACACACAAATATACCCACAAGAAGAAGCACCAATTTACAAAGCATTATTTCAATTTCAATTTTCACATAAATCATGTAAAAAAAGAAAACTGTAGCTGGGTGGTGATGGTGCATGACTTTAGTCCAAGCATTCAGGAGATAGAGGTAGGTAGATCTCTCTAATTTCAAAGCCAGACTGGTCTACAGAGTGAGTTCCAGGACAGGCTCCAAAACTACACAGAGAAACTCTGTCTCAAAAAAAAAAAAAAAAAAAAAAAAAAAACAAACCATTATTGGAAAATGGACTGGATTGTTAGTTTAAAACCTGAAAACCAAAATGATATGAAAACCTCATACGCTTTTTATTAAGATCAGATCTTGCCTACATTGCAGGGCAAATATAGATTCATGCAGAACTAATATTTAATTTTTGATGTTTATCATTATTATTTCATTATCATCTTATATTCAATGGAAAGAGACATGATTTATTCTGTCTGGTTATTGTCCCTTCTGTATTTCTGCAGAAGAGACTTCATAAAGATTTTCAGCAGCCATATGACAATTTCTTGTTAAACCTCAATGAATAAATCCTTTCTAATGAAATGTTCAATTTTCTCACTCAGTGATTTCCTACCTCTCAGTCCAAAACTTCTTGCACATATTTTGTCAGACTGTTAGCCCCTGGTGTGGCTGCTTAGTTTTTAATCCATTCAAAGCCACTGCCCTTTAACAAGCATGACCAGTTCCTCGACAATATCAGCTCCTTCTGCCCTCATGGAGGTAACAGTAATCTCCTAAAGGAAGATCAGTGACTGTCCAGTCTTGGTTTGTCATGGACACACATTTTCCAACCCTTAGAAAGTCTAGGGATTCAGTTCTTGTTAATTCAGTCTTCACCTCCCAGTATCACTGTCTGATCTACACTCTCCTACATTATATCCGTGGTAATATAGATGTGTCCAGTAAGAAGGGTGGAGCTGCACACTACCAAGAGTCCACAATGCTTTGGATAGCAACTGGAGCAATTATCTTTGATTTATCTGCATTGTTCTCCTAGTACTGTCTTAGTTGACACATGAAACTAATCATGAAAGCTAGTTTTAAAGTATTATTTGATAACGATGAATGCAGTTTAAATTCTAACTTTTGATTTCAAATTAGTAACAGTTATTTTCTATATTTAGTAAACAAACAAACAAACAAACACAGTTTATAGATCTGGCTTTATTGAGATCAGAGACTCCCAATGGCATCTCTATATACATGGATTAAACCAGTATTTCTGGATTAGAGAATTAAGCAACAGGGCCATAAGCTGTGTTCTTACTGTATGGTTATGTTAATATTTCATTTAGACAGTATTAATATGTTTTATTTACTCTAAACACTAATTTGTTAAGAAAAAGCATTCTTGCAATCTTTAATTGTGAAGAAAATGATACTACAAAGTTCCAGAAATATGATTATAATATGAATAATAATAGGTTGTTAAACAGAACACTCCTCAAAGCTATAACCATAAACCTGATTTACAAAACTACTGCCATCTTCAATAGGCAGTTTATAGAACATGACAAAGATTTTCTTCAAAGAGCCCAGAACATAAAAGTGAATGATAATGACTACAAAATAAAACAACAACAACAACAAACACTAACTAAGCATTTACAACACTAAGCATACTCCTTGACCATTTCCTTTACTTCCAGATACAACTGGTTAGATATACTGTCAACCAGCAAGGGAGAGGTATGCTGTATACTGCTTAAAAACAACACAAAACAGGCTTTGAACATTTTTTCGGATAGTCAGTCAGGAACACATCTAATGAAATATATGTGGCTCTGGGACTTGGTATTAAGGAAGACTGTTACAGGCTCCCAGCCTTAAGAATATGTATTTCAAAGATAATATCAATATTTTCGTAACTCATATTCAGAGTAAAACTACTAGAGAATATACCTAAAAATAGACACGTAAATACCCTGACTCTGGTATACTTGGGAGGAGATTTGCAACTATGGTAATTTCCAATTAAATGACTGGAGTGAAGGTGATGTTGCAGGGTATGAAGTTCCTCTGTTGGAAGTATTAATGTGCCCTGGCTCACTGAGAATTGCACAAAGGAAGTACAGGCTGATAGTGACCTTTCTGTGCTGTGCATTTTCATTATTCTTCTTTCCTGATGACTTGCACAGCCTTCATGTGTTCCCTATTATTTTCACCAAATGCTCATTTTGGTAGGAAGGATGCAATGGTTTCAGCAGAGTTACTTAATTAGGTTTAAGTAAGCAGTACATGCTAAGTAGGATAGGTTTGTTTTCTGGCCATAAAAATATGCCTTCCATGTATGCTGGACTCCCAAGGAATGAAACAGAGTGATTGATGCAATGCTAAAATGATGAAGGGAAAGATAAAACCTGAGAGATAAAGGTCTCAAAGGGAAAATAAAGTAGGTAGCAGCTGCCCCCATCTTAATTGAAGCATAAATTTCAAGCAGAGAATCTGAGGTTAAATTTCAAGCGCACACTCAGAATTTGTGTGCCTCTGAGCATCCATACCATGAGTGTGATGAAAACAAAATAGTAAAAAATCTAATCTTTTCTGTGAAGTATTTTAAATTATTGGTAAACATGTTAAAAGTTGAAGGGGTAGGAGTTTATCTACTGTCATAGCACAACATCCATTTAGTTAGCATTTGACAAGAGAGCCATTGGTAGATAAATACTTTTTGCTATGGTAATGCAGTTGATTATTATATAGTTTCTGCAGCGAAAGATTTGAATATACTTTGTTTTTTTTTCCTGTCTCTACATACGCCTTTCAGGCCTCTACTCTACCCTCTGCTAGGATATATTATATTAGAAAGTGTAAGTTGGGCTGTGCTAATGATATTTATTTATATTTTACTTTTACTATACATACAAAGGCCTTGAGCCTAGTCACTACCTACGTGTCAAGTCTTCCATCTCATCCTATGACCCAAGTCAAGTATCCATTCTTTGGATGTGATGCTCATTTTCACACTATGTTGAGATAGTCAGGCATTGTAATGAGACTATGGGGCTTCCATGCCTATTTGTCATCCATTAAAATTCTTCCCACTCTTAGTTAGGTGGTCAACATGCCTCGGTCATTTTAAAACCTTGTTTTGCAACTCTGTGTGTTTAACAATCCTGTTGTGGGATATTCTTTTGTACACTGTGAAGATATGCCTTTGCCAAGGTACCTTCTGATTGGTTTAGCAAAAAGCTGAATGGTCAAGAGCTAGACTGTAGAGAATAGGCAGGACTTCTAGGGAGAGAGAACTTCAGGATAAATCTAGGCTTGTTAGAGATGCCAGCAAGTGTCAGAGCAAGTCAGATGTACAGAATGGGAGAGATGTAAAAGCCATGTGTTAAAATGCAGATTAATAGAAATGGGTTAATGGAAATTTTAAGAGCTAGTTGGGAACAAGGTTAAGCTAAAGCCCAAGTTTCATAATCAATAATAAGTCTCTGTGTCATTATTTGGGAACTGGTAGCCAACAAGCAATCCAATTATACAATGTATGAACAAATGGATTAACTTATTTTTCAAAAATGAGCTTTTCATATGTCAGGATGTATTTTGGTTTGTCTGTGTGCCTGTCTGTCCATTTTTGGAGAAATAAACTACTTGATGAAAAAGCAAGAGATGTTTATTATTTATTCTGTCTACATATTGTTTGTACATAGGTTAGAAATTTGAGAACTATTTTGGAGGGCAAATAAATTTCATCAGAAATCATTTAAATTTGTGTAGTATTTTTCATGCTAGATCAACAGCTTCACTAAATTTTCTAGATTATATTTCAGAAGGCCTTGAAATGTGAAGCAATGCATTGGTGTGAGAGCAGATGCACTGCATACAGAGGGAACACAAATGTTTTCTCGTGAGCTGCCCTGGAGACTCCATGTGTCACTACAGGGGCGTAAACTATTATTAGAAGTATTTTAGACAACAATCTGGCCTTTCATATCCTATCTTTATAGCTTAATATTGCTTCTATGTCCAAACATATAGTAATATAATCCTGAGCTAGGCAAACCTTCCTTCAAGAGTGCTTTAAGAAAGAAAAATTGCTTCTAAGCTTACAAACCATGCAAAATTTCATTGCTTTTTTATTAACTTTTTGGAAACAGAACTTGGAAGGCTTGACACATTTTTTTTTTTTTACATCCTGGCCAAATTTTCACCTGTCTCCTCTCTGCCCAATCCCTCCTCCTCACCTACCCCTTTAGCCCCTATCTACTCTCCTCTTTTACTATTCAGAAAAGGGAAGGCCTTCCATGGATATCAACAAAGGAAGGCATATCAAGTTTCAGTAAGACAAGGCACCCCCCTCATATTAAGGCTGTCAAGGCAACCCAGTATGAAGAATAGGTTCCAAAGATCTGGCAAAAGCATCAGAGACAGCCCCTACTCTCACTGTTAGGAATCCCACAAGAGGATCAAGCCACAAAACTGTGTCATATATGCTAAGATCCTAGATCAGTCCCATGCAGGCTTCCTGGTTGTTGGTTCAATCTCTGTGAGCCCCTGTGAGTCCAGATTAGTTGATCCTATAGGTTTTCTTATAGTGTCCTTGACTCCTCTGGCTCCTAGAAAAAAATCATTCTGAGTGAGGTAACCCAGACCTGGAGAGATAAATATGGTTGGTGCCTCACCCAGTTGTCACTAGTGAAGCTTCATCCAGCAACTGAGAAAAGACAGATGCATAAATCCATAGCCAAACATTAGACAAAGTTCAGATACCTTTTTTCTGGTAGTAAGCTATATCACAATAAGATGAGATAACTTCCATTTTAGACAACAGATAAGAAAATTAACATAATATTAATGTAAATGATAAAACTGCCAAGTGTGTATTTTCTTTTCATTTGAAAAATAGTTAATTTTAACTGAAAACATATTCTAGAGGATACCTATAAACTGTATTTTTACACACTACTGAGGAAGTGCTACCTCGGTCTGCTGTAACTAACAAAATTTACTTCAAAGAACTGTGGGAAGGAAAGTTCCTTCCTTATACTACTTGGATCAAAGTGCTTATTGCATCTTTTCCCCAAACTAATGACTTTCACAATTCAGAAACAAAATATCCTACGAAATGAAAGTACATTTTACAGTAACAGTGATCTCTACCTTTGTGGAAAAATGATGACTAATTGGGTTGTCACATGAGTATTTTTCTTGAAAACAGACAATTTTATTCCCCTTTCAATACTCTCCTTTACTTCTTTGAAGTTTTGATAAGAATTCATATTTGTTGAAAATAAAAACACAATTAGGATAAACACTACTATGCGTTCATCAAAGGCAAGCTTAAAAATTAGAGAGTCGACCATGTACACATAAGTCTTAACCAAATCATGGGTAACAATTAGCAGTGTCCACAATGAATCAAAAAGTTTTGGTAAGTATTGAATAAGAGAGTGTTATAAGGCTGGATTGATCTTCATTCAAGTAATGAATCTGCCATTTTGATCTATTATAGACCTGTAAAACTTCTAAATGTGGATGACACACTGTGGCACTGAAAATGAAACAAGCTGTCCATTGGCTCAGGCTGTCAGATGAGGTTATCTTCTAGTGTTTCCACAATTCATTGAATTTCCACTAAGTTTGGAATCTGTAAGAGATTGTGATTCTTTTTTTGCACTCATGGTTGTCATCATCACATTGATAAATGGTTAGGAAGATATTCTTGTTAGACTTTTTATTATTAATTTATGGCTGACACCTTGGAAGTTCTATTTAACATCCAAATGATTGTTACACTATAATGTGTCATTCTGTAATATATAATATACATGATATATATTATATTGACTAAGTGGCATTTTTTTCGAGAGTATAAAAAGGGCCTTAGTTGCAAGAAGTTTAAAGAACTCAAGTATTTTTATGATATTGCCTCACCACATTGTTTTCTACACTAAAAACTTATCCCTATGCTTTCTGTGTTTATACTTGAATCTAGAGAAAACTTCATTTTTCAATGCACTAATTACAAGGGAGCTATAAAAGTGTTAATTTTCTTAACATCAAGAGAAAGTGGCTAGCCCTGGTAACTGTTAACCATTTAAAATGTATTTTAGAGTGGAAAAGAGTCAGTGAGAAAAATAAGGTCTGATCATGGGTAATAATTAAAAGTTTTCAGAGTGAAACCCAAAAACTAGTTAGGAGTCAAGTGAATTTCTTATCATTTATTCTTTGACCCATTCCAATCTGAGTATGCATCATCATTTTAGGTCCTATATGAATAAAATTCAGAACAATAAATACTTTCAAGGAAATAAAAACAAGAATAATGGTGTAATTTTCTAAATTGATGCAAGCATAAAGAATATTTATAGGATTACATACTATGAAAATCATATTCATGTTTCTATGTTGTATATAATATGAATATGTCAATTCAATACTTTCCCTCTCAAAGGTATGATTGTTGATGTCATCAGAGTTTAGAATAAGTACTTATGAGGAAGTCTCTATCACCCACAAATTGGCCACTGCATTAAATTATAGTCTAAAGTATATTCAAGCACACTTAATGTGCACCCTAAAGTAGCTCCTTTCTTCCCTTGAGAGAAAAAAAAAACCTCAATTCTTACTGTATACATTGTGAAGCAAAGAAGTCTCATTCTTCAACAACCTCCTCAGTGGACTTAGAAAACAAAAAGCAAAGCTATACATTATTCAGTACCACCTGGAAGCATACCAAAACCCTTGGAGCAAGTGATGAATGAGTAGTTGTCACCTTCATGCCTTACCTGGTTTGCTCTTTTTTAAAAATCCAACCCCTGCCGTCTACCACACAAAGCTCATGGCCACTGGGTGAAATCCAAACTGAGTAGTTGATCATGATACTTCCAGCATGTCACAGATACCAGCATCTCTCAAAGTCCCACAAGTCAACTTCTTGAAGCATGCCTGCAACAAGACATTTCTTCATTATAACTGAAAATTGGTAAGCCAGATCCTAGGACCAGGGTCATTCACTACTCAGTTGATAAAGTAATCATAAAGTTGTCTGTAAGGGACTATAAATGTCACTCAGAATGCTGAAAAACACAAAGCTGGAAGGCTGAAGTGCTTTTCAGAAAGTGTTCATGTAGAGCTCATTTCCGTTTCAATGCTTTCATTGACCTAGTAAACCTACAAGTTTTAATAAATGCTATCAATATTAAAACACACTCATAATGTTAAATATATCTAAACCTTCATGTAACTGATCACTTCTAGTACCCTGAGTATTTTTCCAACTCCATTCATAATACTTTCAAGGTGAATGAGCACTGAGATACCACAGAGAAAAACCTATCAGCAGCAACAGCAGAATCCACAGGATGATATGGAACTAACATGGTATATTTTTTGAGTCCTGACATCCCATACAAAGTCAGCATTTCTAGTAGAAAAATTAGGTCACCTTTAAACAAAATGTGTGAGAAACACCCTTGAGTGGAAAATGGGAAGTATTATTATAAATTTAGCAGCCTCCACTATCCATGTTAAGATACAAATGACAAGATAATAAAGAGAATGAACATACTGGAGTTAATGTCTGTGCACAAAGGAATGGTGAAAACCTAAAAAAGTAATTATATGACTGTTTGGGCACAATCAATCACACATATAATGATCCAATTGCTAAAGTCCATATAGATACACATGTTGTTAAAATATACAAATATTACTGACATCCATTGATGAAGAAAATCCCTAAGCACAATTGCTAGTCTTTTTCTGTGTTGATGCCTGCCACACAAACAACTGAGTTCACTAGGAATGCAGAAAGAAAACTACAGATAGGAAGGGCTATTTGGTAGTTTTCCCAGAGGAATGTTTAAGAAGAGATACCTTAAAAAAACCGTATCTATCTATCTGTCTGTCTGTCTATCTATCTAACATCTATCTACCTATCTATCTAACATCTATCTATCTATCTATCTATCTATCTATCTATCTATCTATCTATCATTTTCTTGCTAATTCCACGAGGAGACTCCTTTGAAAGGTAATTTTCAGCAGGCTTATAGACACTGGTGTAAAACCCAATTTTAACAAGCCACAATATTGCCATCCACCTACAGTTAGAGCTTCAATTATTCCAAGAAGGCCACACGGAAACTTCAAAGTCTCAACAGTGAGATAGTGACTATTGCATTTCAGCAAGGATTGTAAGAGAACAAGGGTCTAAAGTCCAGTCCAACTCATGCCTCATTCAAATACAACATTTCAAAATACCTTTTAGAAAAACATTAGTTGTGTATATGGATAATAAATCTCCATGCTGCAATTTAGAACAGATGTTTTACCTCGATTCTCTCTCTCTCTCTCTCTCTCTCTCTCTCTCTCTCTCTCTCTCTCTCACACACACCACACACACACACACACACACATACACACATGGCTTGAAATTCCAAATCTGTCAATCCAAGCTCTGGTATTTGCTAACCTACAACCTTAGTTAGTTTGTACATGCAAATTATTTTTATCACGCCAAATATTCTACTTATCTTCTTTGAGAATGCTCATAAAATGATGAAATCAATTATCTTATAACAGAAAACAGTGTTCATAAGTGGCACTCTTTTTAGTCTCTTGACAGCCATGCGGGATACTGAAGAAGCCATGTACTGGTGAACAGATAACAGTAAAGCATTTATAATCATATTTTTCAAGCTATGCAAATTGTTTGCAGTGAGGAATTTCTAAGAGCTACCTGCTTTGGAAGTAGCCATCTGTAATTTGGTACTGATTTTCACATGTTGGCACAGTCTCTTGTTATAAAAAGGTAAAAATAACTAAGAGTTTGCTTTTAATGTTGATTTATTTTATTTTAAAAATGAATATTATTAACCAATTCTCAGAAGGAAAGGTTTTTGTAGTTCCTTTTCATTGATTATTAATTATTGATTTATTAATTTTATTCAATTACTTTGTATTGAAAATCGATTTTTTATGAAACATATTCTAATCAGTTTCTCCTGTGCCAATTCCTCCAACTTCCTCACTACCACCAGCCCACCCACTGAAATCCCCACCCTTTCTTTCTCTGTCATTAGAAAACAAACGGCACCTAAATAATAAAGTAAATAGCCAGGCAGTGATGGCACACACCTTTAACCCCAGCATTTAGGAGGCAAAGGCAGGCAGATCTGTGAGTTCCAGGCCAACCTGATCTACACACCCAGTTTCAGGACATCTAGGACTACAACAGAAAACCTGTCTCAAAAAAACTAAAAGATAAGTAAAAAGGAAACAAAGAAAAATAAAACCAAACACACCAGAATAGGACAAAACAAATAAATAAATAGAAGAAAAGGTACAAGAAACACATACAGATGCAGATACACACATTTATACACAGAGAAGTTTCATAAAAACATAAAATTGGAAATCCTAATAGCGAAGAAGCAAAAGACATGTGAAGAAAAAAATACACAGACAAAGCATTATGCATAATACCTCTGAAAATACCATTGAGATAGTTTTGTGCTGGCCATCATCTGCTGGATATTGGGCCTGGCCCTCAGTGTGTTTTGTATACCCAGTGAAACACCAAGTCCCCATTGGAGAAAACTAATTTTTCCTTTACAAGTGGTTATTAATTGAGATAGTTTGGATTTGGAATGGGAGCTCATGTCCACCTCTCCTCTCAGAGTTGGGACCCCATCTGCCTCAGACTGTTGCAGGCCCCGTACAGGCTACCATAGTTCCTGTGAGTTGATATGCTGTGTTTAGAAGGCCTCCTTTCTTTTTCCTCCATTTCTTCTAGCTCTTACATTGTTTCTACCTTCTTTTCCACAGGGCCTCATGAGCTCTGACAGAAGAGGTTTGATGGAGCTATGACATCTCACTTAAGACTGAATATTCCAAGGTCTCCCTCCTTCTGTACATTGTTCAATAGTGGGTCTCTGTATTTGTTTCTATTTACTGCATGAAGAAACTTCTCTAATGATAACTGAGCAAGACACTGATCCTTGAGTATATTAAGAATGTTGTTAGGAGTCATTATAAGAACAGTAGTATTTGGTTTTCTTTTAGGTCCATGTGTTATCTAGACTCAGGTTTTGGGCCACCTGAGATGAGTTAGGGATGAGTTAGTTCTCATGGAATGGGCCTTACGTTTAATCAGATGGTCGGTTACCTGCATGATTTTTTGTGCACAAGAATATCTTGCAGGCAGGTAGCCATTGTAGATCGAAGGGTATGTAGCTGTGTTGATTTTTACCTTTCTCCTGCAGAAGCATGCAGAGTACATTCCAGTACCATGAACACTGATCAGTATGGTGAAGGTTGTAGGTTGGCACCAACACAAATTGTCCATGAATGAATAATATTTGATGGAGGACATCCTTCTGTTATGTATGTCTTATTGGTTGTTGAAAACAGGGTTGTTTGGCCAATGAGGCAGCAAGTCAGGCAGGACTAGGAGTCAAGGAGGATTCTGCAAACACAGTAGAGTCTTGTGATCAAGGCAGGAAGTAACATAGCAGGCAGACTCTGAATATAAGCAGGGACAAGCAGGAAGTTGCACTCTTCTTCCTCCTGTTCTCTGTTCTGGGGCTACCATGTGATCCCAGCAAGAGAAGATGCCTATTGCTAGCGTCTGATAAGAAAATTCTTTATAGAATTTTTATATTTTTTTATATTATATTTATATATAAATTTATATATTTAAGACAGAGCAAACATATAAGATATCATCATCATTGGCCAGCAGCATTGTACTCAATATAAGTCCCCGTGTGTTATTTGGGGCCCTAATGTGGTGGGCAGAACTCAGGTGGTTGGTGGAAAGATTTATCTTTACAAATATATGTATTGTTTTCAGCAACAGGGCCTTGTTATCAGTTTGTGGAGAATACTCAATAGCCTTGTCAATAGCCTGGTGTAATAATAAGGCTGTCCACCAAGGCTGCCCAAGTGCTGCTGCCACGTGGGTGCCTTCTGAGTTCAGCCTGCTGCCATGTTAAGGTCCCAAGTAACACACAGAGACTTATATTAGGTACAAATTCTGCTTGGCCAATCGACTAGGATTTCTTATATGCTATTTCCATCTTAATTATCATAAATCTATATATTGTATAAGACTTATCTTATCAAGGATGCCTTATGCTGGTGCCCCCTCTTGCTGGCAGGTCACATGTTGACTCCAGAGCAGAGACCAGGAAGAGAGAAAGGGATGACTTCCTTCTTGCCCTTGCTTATATATGAGTCTGCCTGCTATGTCACTTCCTGTTTGTATCATAAGACTTCTTTTTACTACATTTCCCAGAATCCTCCTCAACTCCTAATCCCGCCTAACTTGCTGCCTCATTGGCCAAACAGTGCTTCATTCAACAATCAATAAGATAAACATATTCATAAGGACATTCCCCATCATCTCCTCTTTTCTGTCTAAATAAAAAGAAGGGTAACTTATCTTTTATAATAGCTGAAGAAAACTATAACCATAACTGTTTGTCTTCATCTTGTTTTGTAAGCTCAGTAGTCATTTTCTTGTGGGTCTTGCATGTCCAGTTTATACAGCAACAAACAGTTCAGGCAAGAGCAGTTTCTTGCCCAAATGGCTAATCTTGCCATGTTGAAGGCAAACTCCATAAGGAGTTTCTTCGATGTCCTCCTTTCTGATGTAATTGATGTGCCAGGAGCAGTTGTGTCTCACTGTCAAGAAAAACCCTAAACCATTTAAATGCCATATATTCTCTAGGTCTTTGAAAGGTTTGAAGAATATCTATCCATCTCAGATACGTCTGTGTATATCTAGAAAATCTAACTAACCTAACTATAAGTTGTGACTATTATAGGTGACTATATAATCTGTATTTAATTATGCATTGCATTTTTAAAGATCTGTATAAACACAATACCTAAACAAGAAGAGAAATATACATATCACAAAATTGACCTTAAAGTTGTATCCATAAATGAAAATCCATACTAATGAAAAGTATTCATCTCCATATCCTATTCTCCTTTTTTTCCTTTAAAAAGAGATTGACTCTGATCATTACCATTTATAACTAACCCCATTTAAATGAAAACAAACATTTATAAACAATATTTTGGAATTTGGGCTTGGTCCAAACTGCTTCCTGCTGGTTGGGGGTGATGTGATGGGAATCCTGAGAAAAATCAGAAATCCTGGCTGAAGTGGTCTATGACTGCATCATCTCAGCTGTTTGCGATGTAGAATTAGTTGGGTCACTGCTTCAGGGGGTCTTGCTTGATTAAACCATATTAGTTGGGAAGGAATCCACAGCTTTCCATTTTCTTTCTTCTTTTCTTCCTTTCTTTCGTTCTTTCTTTCTTTTTTTTGTTTTGTTTTTTTTTTTGTTTTTGTTTTTTGAGACAGGGTTTCTCTGTGGCTTTGGAGGCTGCCCTGGAACTAGCTCTTATAGACCAGGCTGGTCTCGAACTCACAGAGATCCACCTGCCTCTGCCTCCTGAGTGCTGGGATTAAAGGCGTGAACCACCACTGCCCCGCTCAGCTTTCCATTTTCTGTAGAGACATGAGCAAAAACTCTTTTCCCAAGTAACCTGTCCTTAGACTTAAATTTTGAAGTCAAAGCAGTTTTAAAATGTATAAGTTGGATTAATTTAACAGCATTGATAATCAAATGTATTGTAGCAGCTTTTGCTCTTTCCTCAGCAATCAAACAATTTAAAGACGACAGTATAGCATATAGTATGCAGACTCTGTATTTCCCATCTTTACGTGGCTATTTATTTCTTTCTCTTACTTTTATTTTTTATTTTTATGAGACAGGGTTTCTCTGTGTAACTTTGGCTGCCCTTGAATTCACTTTGTATACCAGGCTGGCCTTGAAGTCAGAGATCTGCTTGTCTCTGCCTTCTTAGTCCTGGGATTAAAGGTGTGTGCCACCACACCCAGCTAGTCTATTTCCTTGTGTTTCTTTTTCTCTAACAAGCCTACATAAATTTTTAAACATAATGTAAACCTTTAGAGATTTTTCTTTATCTGAATCTGTTTTTATCTGTTTTAAATCTTTACATTTCCTGGCCAAGAAGTCTTTTAACTGTTAACAACACCACCAAAATTAAAGTGGTGGCTTCCTTAGCTGCTGATTTCCAAGATGGAGGAGGTACGTTTACCATCAGCTCTGAGAGCTGTGCTCACTGCCTTGGTCTATGCTACCATCAAGCAGCAAGCTGCTGGCTTGGAGATGTGGTCACTGCCACTGCCAGTTCTGTGGGGCACAAACCCACAACCCTGAGATAAGAGTCTTGTGCTCTACTGACTGGGCCGGTCTTCTGAAAAGGAGCCCTGTAGTTTTTTTTCCCACTTTTGCTGAGTCAGGAAATCTCTCTGTGGAGCAGCTCAAGTCTCTGCTTGTCTCTAACAAAACAGAGACCACCCAAGAAAATGCTGCTAACAAGAAGACATGCTTGTCTCTGTTCTTTGGCTTCCAAAGTACCTTTTTAAGCTTTTGTGAAGTTTACATGGAAGTTCATAACAGTACCTCCAGCTTCCTAGGTTCTGCTGCCACTTGACTAGTTGCAGAAAGGTGACTTGCCACACCTGGTGGCTTGTGGCTCATGGGGACTGGCAGCTCGTGGTGGCAGGTTTCTCTCTTCCTCTTTGAACCTCAGGGTGTGGGGTGATCCCACTCCTCACACCATTCTGTAACAATAAGTCTTTCCACCAAGCCACATGGGTGCTTTCCTCCAGGCAGCCCAGGTTCCACCGCTGCCACATTAAGGTTCCAAGTAACACACAAAGACTTATATTAGGTACAAATTCTGCTTGGCCAATGACTAGGATTTCTTATCTGCTAGCTCAGTCTTAATTATCATAAATCTATATATGTTATAAGACTTATCTTATTGGACACCAGAGGAAGCATCCTGTCTTCCTGGGCTCACATGGTGACTCCATAGAGAGGAGGAGGAAGAGCAAGAGGGATGACTTCCTCCTTGCCCTTGCTTATATATGAGTCTGCCTGCTATGGCACTTCCTACCTGTATCAGCCTGGGCTGTTTGGGGATTTCCATGAGGCCCCTTTTGCCAAAATTCAATTAGATGTAACCAATTCCCAGTACTGAAGTTTTCATTCAGTGGTGAGAGATGTCTACTTGGATCCTTGTCTCCTCCATTGTTTGGTGATTATATTTAGATTAAATTTATATGTATTTTTCAGAAGCTTCTACTGTAGTAGGTTTCTATACAGTCCTACAAATGACCCTTAGTTTTAAATGTCCATCCCTCTATTTCCTTCCTTACCTCTTTTTCCCCCTCTCTGTTTAATCCTCTTGTTCTAATCTCCCCTCCTCTAGTCCATTCATAACTGTATACTCTATTTTCAATTCCTTTGGAGGGCCTTCTTTTACCTTTAATAGCTTACTCTTTAACAAACCTCTGTCTGTATATTGATTATAGCCTGCTTATCAAAAATATAGAAGCTAACATCTAATTAGAATCAAATACATAGCATATTTTTATTTGGGGGTCTGAGTTGTCTCACTCAGGATGACTTTCTTACCTAGCTCCATTATTTACCTGTGAATTCCATTCCTTTTTAAACAGCTGAGTAGCATTCCATTATGTAACTGTTTCCTGTATCCTTTTATCTGTTTGTTGACGTCGAGGCTGTTTCAAATTTCTGGCCATTAAAGCAGTAGTGAACATGGATGAACAAGTATATCTATAGTAGAATATAGAGGCTTTCGGGTATATGCCCAAGAGTAGTATAGTAAATCGAGTCTCAGCTTCCTAAGGAACACTGATTTCCATAGTGGCTGTGTACATTTGCACTACCACCAGATATAGGTTTAGTGTTTTCTTTACTCCACATCTTCACCAGCATGAGATGTCATTTTTTTTGTTGATATTTCCATTCTGAGTGTTGCTAGATGAAATCTTAAAGTAGTTCTGGTTTGTATTTTCTTGATGACTAAGAATGTTTTATATTTAAGTGTTTCTCAGATATATGTTCTTCCTTAGAAAACTCTCTGTTTAGAGATCTTTACCTTTTATAAATTGGGTTATTTCATTTTATGTGCAGTCTTTTAAGTTCTTTTTATGTTTTAGATATTAACCCAATATTGTTTGCATACTTGATAAAGGTCTCTTCCCATTCTGTAGCCTGCTGCTTTGTCTGCATGATGATGCCCTGTGCCATACAGAACCCTTTCAGTTGCATGAGGTTCCATTTATTAGTTGTTCTTAGTGCTTATAACAACAGTGTTCTGCTAAAAGTCTTTGTTGACAATGAGTTCAAAATTGTTCTCTACTTTCTCTTCTATTAGACTCAATGTATCCACCCTTATGTTGAATTCCTTAATCCATCTGGATTTGAGTTTCGTGCAGGGTGATCTATTTTGCATTCTTCTGAACACAGCCATCTAGCTTGTCCAGCATTATTTATTGAAGATCATATCTTTTTTTTTCCAGCGTGTATTTCTGGCTAAAAAAAAATCATGTGTCCAAATGTATGAGAACTTCTCTGTCTTCAAATTGTCTTCAAATTGATTCAATTAATCAATGCATATGTGTTTATAACAATACCATGCTTCCCACACCCCATAGTTCTGAAGCAGAATTGAACTTAGGGTTGTTGATATCTCTGAAATTCTTTTGTAATTCAAGATTATCTTAGCTGCCCTGGCTTTTTTAGTGTGTTTTTATGTAAGAATCATGCTGGAATTTTGAAGGGGATTGTACTGAAAATATTGATAGCTCTTGGTAGAATTGATATTTTCAATACATTAATCATAGTGATGTGTCAGCATGGGAGATATTCCCATCTTCTGATACCTTCCTCAATTTATTTCTTTATTGCCTTAATTTTTTATCATACAAGCCTTTAACTTGTTTGGTTGGAGTTACCCAAGGATATTTTTGAGGCTATTATAAAAGATACTGTTTCCCTGATTTCTTTGTCAATCAGTGTCTCATTTGTATATGATGGTAACTTATTTTTGTAGCTTAATTTTGTATTTTGCAAATTTGCTATAACTGTTTATTAACTGTATAAGTTTTCCCAGTTGAGCTTTTAGGGTCATTTATATATACAACCATATCATCTGCAGAAAAAGATGCTTTGACTTCTTTTTCTTTTAATAAACCCTCAGTTGTCTGATTGCTTTAGACACTACTTCAAGTCCTATATTAAATAGGTATGAGAATGTGGATACCCTCATCTTGTTCCTGATTTTAGTTGATGGGGAATGTACTATGTATGTTTATCTTATTGATTGTTAAATAAAATACTGTTTGGCCAATGAGACAGCAAGTAGATGGGACTAGGAGTCAAAGAGAATTCTGGGAAATGTGGTAGGGAAGTGATGATCCAGGAAGGAAGTGACATAGCAAGGAGACTCATATTTAAGCGAAGGAGAAACAGGAAGTGCCCTCTTTTCCCCTCTGTTCCTGCTCCAGCAGCACAATGTGAGCCACTGGCAAGGAGGGACACCAATAAGGTGTCCAATAAGATAAGTCTTATAAAATATATAGATTTATGATAATTAAGGCTGAGCTAACAGATGAGAAATCCTAGTTATTGGCCAAGCAGCTTTGAACCTAATACAAGTTTCTATGTATTCATTTGGGCCTAACTCGGGCTGGCGGCAGTCTTAAAGCTCACACGTGGCGGTGGGGCTCAGGCGGCTTTTGGCAGAAAGATTTATCGTAACATTTAGTGGAAATACTTTGGGTGTCCTTCCTTCAGGTTGAGGCTTGGCTTGTTTTGGGCTTGCAATAAATCTCTTCTGTTTTTTTTTTTTTTTTTTTTTTTTTTTTTTTTGAGTAAG
This sequence comes from Cricetulus griseus, assembly GCF_003668045.3. Classification (NCBI taxonomy): domain Eukaryota; kingdom Metazoa; phylum Chordata; class Mammalia; order Rodentia; family Cricetidae; genus Cricetulus; species Cricetulus griseus. The sequence goes on along the minus strand of NC_048595.1, from coordinate 106,107,775 downwards.
TCACCTCTATCCTTAGTCTTTTATAGAGTTTTATTATGAAGGAATATCAGATTTTGTCAAAGGCCCTCTCTGCATCTAATGACAGAATCATGTTGTTTTTTTTTTTTTTTTGTCTTCAGTCTACTTATATGGTGGATTATATTTACCAATTTACATATGTAAAACATCTTTGAGATGAAACCTACTTCATCATGGTGGATAACCTTTTAAATGTATTCCTATATTTTATTTGCAAATATTTACAATGCAAAAATAAGAACCTTTGCATTTATGATGTTCAACTATGTTCATAGCAGCATTATTTGTAATAACCAGAAACTGGAAACAACCTAGATGCACCTCAACTGAAGAATGGATAGGGAAAATGTGGTATATTTACACAATGGAGTACTACTTAGCGGGAAAAAAATGGAATTTTGAAACTCGCAGGCAAATGGATGGAACTAGAAGAACCCAATCACAAAAAGATAAGCATGGTATGTTCTCACTCATTTATGATTTTTAGACATAGAGCAAAGGATCACTAGCCTACATTCCACACTGCCAGAGGAGCTAGTAAACAAGGAGGACCCCAAAAGAAGATTGTATAGTCCCTCAAAGAAGGGGATGGGACAAGAACTGCTGACCAAATTGGAGCCTGGGGGCAGGGAGAGGAAGGAGATTCTTCATCCAGTTGCTGTTCAAAGCAGAAACAGATACCCATCGCTAAGAACTGAATGGACCATACTACTGGAATTCAGTTGTGAAGAGGGAAGAGAGTTGAGCAAAGGAGCCAAGACAGGGATGAAGAGACCTGCAGAAACAATGGATCTGACCTACTGATAGAATGGAGACCCTAGTCATAAGGTTGGGGAAACAGCTTTGGACCAAACCAAACACTCTGAATTTGGGTACCAGCTAGGAGCCCAAGACAGTCTATGACTCCTCTAACTGTGGAGCCAGTCTTTATCCCTAGAACACAAATGGACTTTGGGAGCCCATTCCTTATGGAGAGATACTATTGCAGCCCAGATACAGCAAGAAGGGTCTAGACCCTCCCCCAAACAATATGACAGACTTTGAAGGTCCTTGGTAGAGGGCCTCACTATCCCTGGGGAGGAGTCAGGGGTGGGTTGGGGCGGGCTGGGTAAGGAACATGGAGGAGGGGAGGTCGAGGGAATGGGGGGATGGATATGCAAATCTGAGCAATTAAAAATAATAAAAAATTAAAAAAAGAAAAATTGGTCTGTAACTCTCTTTGTTGGGCCTTTATGTTGTTTAGGTATCAGGGTAATTGTGGCCTTGTAAAAAGAATTAGGCAATGTTCTTTCTATGTCTACTGGTATGGAGTAAATTTGTGATATATTGGAGTTATTTCTTTTTGTAAATCTGAGAGAATTCTGCACTGATTTAATCTGTCCCTGGAGTTTTTTGTTTGAAGACCTTTAATAACTGCTTCTCTTTCACTAGGGGTTATTTGTCTGATTAAATTGTTTTTCTGATCTTGATATAACTCTGGTAGGTGGTCTCTATCAAGAAATTTCTTCATTTCTTTTAGGGCTTCCAATTTGGTTAGCTATAATCATTTAAAGTATGTCTTATGATTATCTGGAATTCTTTGGTGTTGATTGTTATGTTCCCCTTTTTGTGTGTACTTTTGTTGACTTGGGTCATCTCTTTCCATCTTTTAGTTAATTTGTCTAAAGATTTATTAATCTGACTGATTTCTCAAAGAACCAACTCTTTGTTTCATTGATTCTCTGTATTTTTTTCTTTTATATTGATTATTTTAGAAGCTCAAATTAATCATAGTGACTGCACTCTCCTTCCAATTCTTCTGTGTCTGCCCCTCCCCTGTAACTTCATCCCCACAAAAAAAGAAATGGAAACCAAGTCTATTGTGTATTTCCCATATACTCATCAGAGTAAGGTAAAATTCCTAGTGGACATCTCCTCTAATGAAGGTGAATCTTTCTCTACCTGCACCTCGACAAGAAACCATCAACTGTGGAGAGCCATGAGGCAGCCAGGGAGACAGCAGGGCCAGTTCTCTGTTATCCATACCACCATCTGCCCCCACAGCATGGGGATCAGCTCAGCATAGTCCATGGACATCACCATGGCTTCCGGTTGGCAGCCCAGTCCACATAAGAATCCACATAGCCTTCAGGGGTTACATAGACCACAGACATCAAAATGGCCCCTGGCCATGTCAGAACCACCAATCCACTCATGGCCCTGCATGTACCAAGAATCTCAACATCATCTCAGGTGGTTTCACGTGGCACTCACATTCAAATGGACCTCTAAGGCAACAACACCAGAGGAGGCCATCTGTGAGGAGCCGCACTCACATTCGCCATTACAAGATGGCGCTGACATCTGCTGCCAGATCAAGTAAACAACGTTGGTATACATGTGCCCAGTGTTTTTCCACTGCCTAGCCCCGCCTATTCCATGGCGTCATATAGGGTGACGAGTCATGCACCTATCCCAGCTGTACACGCATCGCTCAGAGTTTGTGAGCCTTTATAAGGGGACGGGATTCTTGGCTCGGGGTCTCCGCTCTGGTAAGCTTATGCTCTCCTCTCAAGACGCATTAAATCTTTACTGCAGAAGGATCCAAATGTCCTATATGGTTCTTGCCGGCAAGACGATCGCGCGGGACAGCCATCACCAAGGCCTCAGTCAGTGCCACAGAGTGCATATATCCACATGGAACTCAAGCTTCATCAATGCCTAGCATTGACCAATGACACCATTATGGTCTCTGATGGCATCACAGACCACAGTGGCCCTTTGAGGAGGTCCAATTCCGAAAATTAACTTTTCCTTATCTTGGGCCTTCTTCTTTGCCCAAAGCCAGGGCAATCTTGCTGCAGGGCACATGTTTGGCAGTTGAGTCTTCTTCATAAGTTCCAGGCTGCTACATATCACACTGTTGACCCTATGCTGTTTTTAATAGTTTTCACATCTCTCCATTGTGTATTCATTCTTGGTAGTGGTGCCCACTGTTAGTGCCTTGAATTCAGGGTGGTCTGGTTGGCTTCTGCCACTGAACCACTTGTTCCCATATTGTTTTTGTTGTTGTTGTTTAATTTATTGGCATCAGTCCTGAGTTTGATTATTTCTTGCCATCTAATCCTATTATGTAGGCACTTAGTGCTGTGAACTAGCTTCTCAGAACTGAGTATTAAAACGTATAGCCTATGGAGGCCATTCTCATTTAATAAACCATGTACTATAACCAGGAATGATTGAAGAAAGGTACTATCAGAAGAGACAAATAACACTAAGGATTTTTGGAAAAGCCATAGAAAAGCATAATTGTACATGCTTATATTTAAAAATATATATTCATGTACATACATATATGTGCATACATACACATACACAGACACAGATGACATAGATGACAGACAGATACACACACACATTAATGGAGCTATGCTATGTGGGGTGATACTGCCTCCCCCAGTAGCTAATAGCAATGTACTTTCTAACAAAACCCCAATTGCCAAGTATAAAAAACCTCCCTAGAATTGTTTAATACAAGAATCTTCAAAAACATTATGGGATATTGTCATTCTTCTTGTTGACTTCCAGAACTTGAAGGTAAAACCTTATTGTCAAAGACATACACAGTTCAGACACAGGATTTAGAGGAGCTGAGCCCAAACTTACTTGGAAGCCTCCTCCATAAGGACTAGATCTAATAGTATCTAAAAGTGCTACATTGGCTGCCTAGAGAAAGAAGGAGTCAGTAGGGATACACAGGTATAAAGCCTACAAACTACAATGAATGCTTCACAAAATATGTGAATAGTGTCACAGTGGTATTTTAATCTTGGAAATAACAAACAGCTGTCTATTAGACTTCAGGGTCACTCAACAGGAGGGAATTCATGATGGCACTGGAAACATAGCAAACTACTCATGTCTAGAGTGGTCATAAACCTGAGAAAAAAGCTTACTACTGCCATTTTCTTAATCCAACAGTTTCTGTCTTCTATTTTAAATACTTATACCTACAGATGTGTGTATCTTTTACTTCTTACCAAACAAATATCTTTTTTTTTTTTTTTTGCTTCAGATGAAGACTTACAGACATCTAAAATCTGTCAAAATGCAGAGAAAAAATGACTATGGAGCTACCCACCTGATTGTATTTGAAATGCAAGCCCTAATGGAAAATTGGCAAACAATGTGAAGGAAATGTTGTAAGAGCCAGATAACCATGATGACTGATGCTAGATGGTCTCCCCTAGATATGACAGGGAAAATGCACTCATGATGTCCTAATAATATGATTGCCTGAACATGACAAGCCAAAGCACTACTTGACATGCCAAAGTTGACAGGAAAAAATCCACAAGGTCCCATACATAGATAAAGAACTACAGGTGGTCTGAGAGTCAGTTTCCTAGAGAGATGAGCCAACACAGGTTATGTAATCCAAGTGGTCAATCCTAGGCATATATACATACAAAAAACACTAAATGTACTCCACTAGCTATATCTATATATCTATATTTGCACATACACCAAGAGGAGAGAGACAGACAGATAGACAGAGAGGGAGAGAGAGAGAGAAAGAGAGTGAGAGAGAGAGAGAGAGAGAGAGAGAGAGAGAGAAGTAATTGTTGTTTATCATTGTTCTATATAAAGAAGAGCTTATGAATGGGGGAATAGGGGTGGAACACAGGAATAGCTGCGGGCTTTAGAGAAAGGAACAGTGATGTACATGTAGTACCTATGTATGGAGTTCAAAATAAAGTAAGCAAATAATAGACATTTAAAAAACAAATCCACATTAAGAAATTTCATACATTTATTTATGTGTATATATGTACTGTGTCTGTTTCTGTGTGTGTGTGTGTGTGTGTGTGTGTGTGTTGGTTAGGTTGTTTTGTTATCTACATAATTATTTTGTCAACTTGATAAAAGTCTGGATTTCTGGGAAGAAGCAATTTTAATTGAGAAAATGCCTTCATCATATTGGTCTGACAGCAAGTCCCTTGGGCATTATCTTGACTAATGACTGATACACAAAGGCCCAGTCTACTGTTGACAGTGCCATCCTGGAGAAGGTGGTCATTGGATGGATAAAAAGGGCAGGTTGAGCAAGCCAATGGGAGTATTCTAGTAAGGAGCTTTTTTTCAATGGTTGTGCTTCAGTTCCTGACCCCTGGTTCCTGTTGACTTCCCTCAATGATGGACTGTGACTGGGAGGTGGGTTACAGTTAGTTATGTGCTTCGAAGAGATACCATAACCAAGACAACTCTTTAAAAGAAAGCATTTAGCAGGGAGCTTGCTTGCAGAGGCATTCTCATCATGGTAGACACAAACAGACATGGCACTGAAGCAGTAGCTGAGAGCTTTTCCTCCTGATCCACAGGCAACAGGCAGAGATACTGGGGCTGGTGGAATGGGTTTTATTTTCCCAGCACTGTTTCCCAGATAAGGAAAACAGAGCTTAGAAGATTATCCAAACTTGAATAACAATGAAGTAGTGGGGTCTGAGACACCACACTATGAGGGACAAAAAAAAAAAAAACAAAACTTTTTTTGCTTACTCATGCCACCCACAGTGACACACTTCCTCTAACAAGACCACATCTCCTAATTTTTCTGGAATAGTTCCACTAATTAGGGATCAAGTAGTCAAATATATGAGCCTGTGAAGACCATTCCTGTTCAAACCAGCACAAGGTGAAAGCCAAACAAACCCTTTCTCCTCAAGTTTGTTTTGGTTAGAGTTTTGTTACTGCAACTGAAAGCAGAATAGAACAGCATATGTATGCACTGTATGGTGGGCAAGTCTGTTGAGGTCTTAGAAAATTTTGAGTTTGTTCTGCTTTCATCATGTCTGTCCTGGGAATCAAATTCAAGAGGCTAGGTTTGTGGTTAAGGACCATTTCCCACTGTGCCACATTGCTGGTCCCAAAACATTTTTTTTCAATAGAATTTTTGTTTAGTAGAAACTAGCACTCTTTAAAAATGAGTTATAGTGAATGTATCTTATTTTATAAGTTGAATCTCAATAATCTTGATTTAAATATTTTGAATGAGTTTTTAATTATGTCCCAAAAGATTTCATGGTATACAGAAGAAATGATATACAGACACTATTGACAAACTAATGTTATGTATAAATTAAAACCTATTCAAGACAAAAATAAATTGAACAAAAGCATAGAAGCATCCACTCTGCACAAACTGTATATTTCTGTGACTTGGTCTACCCTTAAGTGGTCTTCAGTTGAAGGCTGATTTCCTTTGTCTCCCCTTATGCACAGCAAGGTAGGTAGCCTTCTTAGTCTATGATACTGCTTTGAAGAAAGCTTTCCGAAGGATCCCCTCAGCACTGAGAGACACTCATTTTATAGGCTATTGATTTGTACTTGTTGGTTTGTTGCTCTTTAAACATTGTCTAGGGGACGTGTTTCATCTTCCCCTCAGAAGCATGTTGCACAGCCCCCTGGGCAGCTAACAGAACTAGAATAGTGGGGAGTGTTTTGTGAGCTTACTGCTCTTGTTAAATGACTGTTCAGTGTACTTTGCAAGATTTGTATGGGATCTACTCATTTCTCCAAACAAACATCAGAAACATAATCATAGGAAATATGGGAATAGCTGGATTATCAATGAACAAATTTGCGCTTCTTTCATCTTCTGTAATTTAAAATCTACTTCCACAAATGATTTTAAAAATGAGAGGGGTCCATACCTTTCAGCCACAAAACGATTGCTTCTTAGTACTTTCCCCTTTTATTAAGTCACACAAAGAAGCTATGCTTTCTTTTCCAACAGGCAGACACCACCCAGAATCACTAAGATGTCAAAGCATTAGCTACACTTTCCTGTATTGCTTCCTATTTAATCTGCTCAAAAACTAAGAGCTGTGTTCACTTTCTCCTGAAGAAAGTAATGATTGGAAAGTTTGAGTTATTTGCCCAAGAACAAGCAGTCTTTGAAAAACTGCAGTTGGGGTTCCAATGCCCTTAATTGATAGTGCTATGTTGTCAATTAAATGCTAATAGAGTGAATTTGAGCAACTTGCTCAGTCTATAGATGAAGACCTTAGTCTCAGGAATATTAAGTGACAAACCTGAGGATGTCTGGATCACAGGAGGAACTGTGTGAATACCTAAAGGCAGGGTGCGCCTGCCTCTCTGCTCTCAGCTCTCTTCTAGCATGCTCAGCATGGTGTCCCAACCACCTCACAGATTTCCAATGCACTTGATTTTAAAGAACTGTGTTCTTTGGTAGCTTTGTTTTAGAAAGATACCAAAGCCAACAAACAGCACAACAACATTTCTGAGTACACATTTTAAATGAGCAGAATTTGCTGAAAGCAACAGATGATCTCCCTCAGCACGTTCTCCAATTAAAGCAGTAAGACACAAGGAGAAAACTGTCTTACTGGCTTATGACAAAAGCGGTGATGAGACTGTAATATAAACAACACATTGGTATTTTGCTGATGCCCATTTTGTATATTCAGCTGCATTATTAGTTACCACAAACTTGAAATAATCTTTCCAATTATTTATCTAATATTTTCGTTTTGTAACTTAGCAGGGAATCTATTAAATGACACAAAGATCTAGGGTAATTCCAGTGACAGTTGAATCCAGTGCTGGAGATTCAAACACAGATGATTCTCCCTGCTTTTACCTCTAAACAGGGTTCATAGTTCAGTTCTGATTTGATTATGGTGTACAATCTTGACAATTCAAACTGGACACCTTCCTGTCTGCTTGGTATTTATTTCCTTAAACTAAAGCATCGATACCTCACACTTCCCAGCTTTTCTCATCAGAGGCACATCTTCTCAGGTATATTTTCAATCTGTGCTATCCCTCCATGCCATTAAAGGTAACTAAAGAAAATGTTTAAAAGATAAATAATGTGCCCCTTTTGAGTCAGCAGGTGTGCAATGCAGACCAGTGATCTTTGAGAGAAGGAAACACAGAAAAGAGATCCTTGCTTATTCTACTACGGCCTCTTGTTTAGTGCCAGCAATTTCATGCTGAACTGGAGCTGACAAATGATGGACCAGCACTACATGTTCCTACTAGCTTTGTCCTGAGTCCTTACTTGTTTAAACCTAAGGCTAGTGTAAATTCTTTTCAGAATGAACTCATACCCTTTATCCGTGCCTTGTCAATCCACACACTCACTCCTATGTATTTCACTACTGTAAGAGAAAAGGAAAGAAAACCTTTCCTATCAAAATATGTGGGGTAGGATACACTTAAATCAGTATTTTCAGTGACATTTACAATTTTGAGATATTTTTCATAGATGAGAAGAAATGTCTGGTCATGGATCAAGGTTTCCTTCGAGACTAGAAATTAATACTAAATAAAAGGAAGAAAAAAGTAGCAATGATATCAAGAATTGAAGTTATACAACAGAAGCAATAGAGAAAATTGACAAGGTTGTGTAGGAGTACTGCAAACCACTAAGACACAGAATACGAAAATTACAAATATTCCGTCTAAAACATAACAGTGCATACCTTAAAGCCACTAGAAAGGCAGTAGGATGTCTTGTGAATAATTGTTTAACTATAATTTTGGCAATTTATATGAAATAAGTAAGTTCCTTTATAAAGTCCTTAAAAAGCACTCCAGAACTACGAAAGTTTGTTACATCAAATAAACTGAGCCCACCATTTAAACCTTTGCACAGTTATTTTAATATAGATTACTTTCAGAATTATTTTAAAAGCTGAAAGACTGAGAAACATTTTTCCAAGACATTTTGTGAGTACAAAATAAACCCAACCATTTCTGAGTCTAACAAAACATTTTAAGGAGCTGTTGGAAAGGGCAATGTGGATGTGGATGCACCAGTTTGCACTTGCACCTACAGCGAATAGGGGTCCTTCCTTTCAGCATATAAAAGAACAGTCATTGATAGCTTTTGCAATCTCAGCCATTCTGATGAGACTCAGATAAAAATCTCAATATAAACTTGATAAAATCTCAAGTTTAATTTGCATTTATTGACAAATAAAAATTGTAAAAGTTAAAAAACATATTTCTCATTTCTCAGACATTTTCAATTCTTTCTCTGAAATACCCATGCCCTCATACAAGTGGAACTAATGGGCTTGTGTTTTAGAAAGAACACAAGAAATTGGCAGGAAATAGTGGCTAAGGAAATAGAGGGGAACTGAAGAGGAGAGTTGATAAAAACACTTTATACATACCAATGGGATTCTCAAAATAAAACATGTGAAAGACAGTTGTAGGATAATATCCTTTAAGAACATATAAATAGATAATACCACATTAGCTAATAAAATTTAGCCATATTTGTACAAAGACTAACATAACATGTTGAAGTGGGCAATTTTAGTTCAATATTTCAATATGATTTACCATGAGCTTGTTTGAAGGCAAAATATAAAACTAATTGACATAATTTGACAGGGACGATTATCATTCTCTATCAGGAAGAATTGAATAGCTTTCCTCAATCTGGTGAAAGTCATCAAGTTCAGTCAACATCACACTTAGGGTTTATGCATTGATCTATCCCCTCTAGTAACAAGGTGAGTCAAGAGTTGATCTCTCCTCTCTAGTACCAAGCTGAGTCAATCATGTTGCCCAGAGGTCATACTCAGCTCCACCATTCAATGCAACCAAAGATGCCATTTTCAGTGAGCATACTTTCAGATGGACACAAACTTATAGGATCAGATAGAATTGATAAATAAACCTCTCAAGATTATAGGATTCAAGACTAATATACAAACAAATGAGGTTTTTCTCTATGCCAACAAGAAACTGTAAATAATTTTAAAGTATAATTATAGCACCCAAATCATGACGAAAAATTTTATTAAAAGATGGACTTGGTAGGTAGAAATGTAATGCAACCTCCACAACCTATTCCTTTGCTAGTCCTATCCTATAGAACTCTCCCCCTCTCACTGGGGTGGGGACCCGAGTTCATAGTGGGATATAATTTTTATGGTTACCCATGAATTGATACACAGCTTTAATAAGAAAGAAAAACTGTCTTAGGGGGGCCTGACTGATCAGGTGACCCGAGGAAAGAAATCTAAACTTCAGTGAACTTCTTCCTAGCTTGAAGACAGAACCCCATGAGTCCTACAGTGAAGGAAAATGATTTTTATCAATAGTCATAGAAAGTTGGAAAGTAACTCTGAGCAGAAGATATCTGCCACCAACGACACAATTCTAAATACCTCTACAGCAAAAATATTAATGTAAAGAAAAATTAAAATAACAACCAAATAAATTCCAGTAGTCTGAATTTAATATAATTTATAAATCTGATAGAAAATAAAGATGACCAAAGAAAACTAAAGGACTATAAAGTTAGAAATCTTGACTTTAAGACTTGATATGAAGTGAAAATAAAATATAATACTGGCACACATAGATGAAAATCAATGCACAGTGAATCTCAAAACAGTGACATGTTCATAGATAGTCACTTTAAATCATCATCTGTTATAAAAATATAACACTGGCATGAGGGCTATACAACAAATTCAGTTCATTGTTCACATCAGCTACAGAAGGGAGTTAAAGAAAAGCAGACATGGCTGCAAAACATTTTGCTCTATCTTCAAAGCTACACTTTTACAGAAACATAAAAAATTGAAGCATGGATAACCAATGCCAACATGGATTAAATCCAGACAGTGTTGACTTCATAGAATATGCTCCCTACCACTCTCTTCCACTTTGTTTGAGATATTTCCATCAAAGGATAATCTTGAGTGATGGAGATGGCTCAGCAGATGACAGTGCGTGCTGCACAAGCCAGTCAACCTCAGCTCAACCTCTGGAACCCATGTAAAAAGCTAGATAAAATGTTATTAGTTTGTAATGAGCACTACTATGGTGGAAACAGGAGCATCATCAAGCAGCTCATGGGTCAGTTATCCTAAAATATGTAATACAGTGGGCACAATAGAGATAGCCCTCTCCTGGAAAGCTGTCTTCTAACTTCCATACATGTGCAGTAGCATGCATTTGGGAATAAAACATGTGTGTGTTACAAAGTATAATGTGTGGCACTGACAGCATGCAACCTTTACCTCAGAAAGATTAGTGCTGATTCCAGATGCTTGGAATGGACAAGGCGTTTATTCTTTCAGGAGCAGCCTTTACCTGGGGGGGTGGGATTTTAGCTCCAATTCCATGTGAAGGAGTTGTCTCTATGCTCAGAGCTGATGCACACAGCTGGTTATTCTAAGTCAGATACCATGTATTTTCTTGTTAGTCTATCTCAATACTCTGCAGTTCTTTCTGGAAATCAGATGGTTATGTCCTGCTACTTATATACTCCACAGATATGAGTCAAGTGAGTCAACATTAGATTTTATAAAACCCTTTCCTCCTTTATAACAGCTCTTGTGCTGATAGATGATGAAATCAAACCAAAAAGACAAATGAAAAACTGATCAACATCAAAAAAACTACATTTGAAAAAATGTCAGTGGGAATTCATATTCTTTCTCATCATCCTACCTATTCAGCACCTAGTTACATTCACTCTAATTCTCAATATCTTTGTCAGTTTGTCCCCTTGTCTGTTTGTTGGGGTTTACTGGTGTCCACAGTGGTTTTCTAGTGTCCATGCCAGCTCTCATTAACTAATGTTATATACAGCGATCATGGAATTCCTTCTGAAACACAAATCTGACCATGATTGCCCACAGAAAGAACTGAAAATTCCTGGCCTGATATGCAATCTACATACCAACCTACATACAAATGAGTGTAGTCTGTAGGATATTATCATCTGCTATCCTCCTGCTCTTCTAAAATCATGAGGTGCTGTCACCTCTTCCTATCTTTAATGTTCCTGTGGATGGGGAAACCCCCACCTTGTTTTGTTTGTCTAGAAAACCTTAGCTTCAGAGTTTCATGTGTGGCTAAAGTTAAGGATTCGTGTAACAGTATGTCAGATTTCCACACTGAAACTGAATTATTTAAAATGTTTCCATCCTCCCCTTTGTGGTTTGTAGAGTTACTTGAGACTGAGATTGATAGTACCTCACACAGGGGAAGTGCACAATAATTGTTGAATATGATACCATAAAAATTTAGAGTTATGGGGGCAAGAAGAGAAGGAGGGTAAGAAATAATTGAGGTACCTAATATATGTAAGTGAATAAATAAATAAATAAGTAAATAATAGCAGAAAATAAATAGGACTTTACATATAAAAAATAAGAAAGATTGTGGGAAACCTGGTTTGGGAAAGAACTCTTTAAGTAGTATAATTAACATCCAAAATTTCAGAAAATTATATCCAGCAATGTTCAAAAAGCCAGCACAAGATTAAGCCACCTAAAAACTCCAGTATGCATGGAAGAAGACTACCAATGCCTCACTCCTAGCTGAGGTATTATTGGTTGGGAGTTACTGGCTACTAAAGGAGGGAAGGTTATTCTTCTTTGTGGGATTCTGACCACTGGTAGTTTACCTATGCTCCAGTGTATGACTCCACATCATTGCACATATGGCAAGCACTAACTGGACTTAATGGTTTAAAGTGAATGAATGAATGAATGAATGAATGAATAATAGCAAAGGAAAAAAGAACATGAAGTTGAGAGAGAGAAGTTTTGCAGGGAGCAAGAATGACTTGGACAGAGAATGAGGGGTAGATATGATCAACATACATTATATACAAGTATGAAAATTTTAAGGAATAAAAGTATTATTTTACAGTGTTACTACAACATCACCAACTTGTATTTATCAAGGAAATTCAAGCTCTATCTAACATTTGAAAAGTAACCCGTGCAATGATATTGACCACACTGACAAATGAAAGGGGAAAAAGCATACAGTTACCTCAATATATAATGCATCTAGCCATCCCCAAAGCCATTCCTAAGAAAACTTCAAACAAACAGGGAAGTGAACTTCCTCACTTTGGTAAACACTATTCTTAAAATCTTACTTAATTTAGAAAATAACTGAATCACTGGCTTTTAAAATTATAAGAAGGCAGCTATGTGAACTCTTTCACCTGTTTTTGGCTAACATATATTTACTTTTAAATATTTGTTCTTTAGAAGTTTAGCGTACAAAGTTATGGGTAAGTATCATTATGAGATACACATACACAGATATATATATATATATATATATATATATATATATATATATATCACTCCCACAGTAAAAAACACACACCCCACCTACACACATACCCCCCACATACACTCACACATACAACACATCTCAATGTACCTTAGCCTTATTTGTTCACAATCTTCTTGATTCCTGCCCTTCCTTCTTGCTGGTTGTCTTCTTGTCCCAAATAGTCAGCCTCCCTTCTACTTTTGTGATATATATATCTGTGTGTATGTGTTTGTTTGTATGAGTATATGTGTGTATGATTGTGAATATGTTTAAGTATATGTATGTAAGTATGCATATGTGTGTATTATGTATATGTGTGTCTGTATGACTATATATATATATATAATATATATATATATATATATATATTATATATATGGATAAGTATATGCATGGGTGTGTATGTTTGCATGTTTATGTATATGCTTGCATGTCTATGTATATGCTTGTATGTCTGAGTACATGTTTGTATGTGTGCATACATATGTGTGCATGTGTTTGCATGTTTGTGTATATGTGCAAGCAAGTGCATCTGTATATGTATATATATGTGTGTATTTGTGTATATTTATAGATTTTCTAGAGTCTGCATATGAAAGAAAACATGGGAATTGGTTTTTGCCTTCCCATTTCCTCTCTTCTCTCTCCTTTGTAGACCACATCTCTCCTTTACCAGTCCTTCTTTTCATGTGCTCTCTGTATATGCACATAGACATGCATCTTTCTACTTCTATACAGCGTTGTATTACGGGGTCTGGTCGGTTTTCCACAGCAAGAAATAAAAGGGATTCAAATTAGAAAAAAGTGCCTAAGGGTTCTTTCATCTTCAGAGAATGTCTAAGTACATGAAAAATTGTAACCAATCAAATCCACTAGAACAAATTGAGGCAGATTTAGCAAGGGTGTGAAAAGCAACCACTACATCAGAAATCAATTATATTTCTAGAATCTAGCAGGAAAATGCTATGACACTGACATTTAAAAAGACCTCTAATGTCATGCACAGTAATACAAAATAAAACAAGATACTTTGGAATAAATATTGCACAGGATACATGTAGGACTTGGAAACTGTAATTTACAAAACACTGCTGAAAGAATGTAAAGTGAACCTAAGGAGATGTGGAGATAACAATATTCATGAGTTGGAAATCCCATTACTGTTAAGCACCGTTTCTTTTAATTGATCTATACATGTAATACAAACACAGATGATGTTGTAGAAATTATAGCCCCTAATATTCATATACAAATTCAAAGACACAAAATAGATGCCCCTCCCTTTAAAAATTATTAGAAATTTTAAGGACAAATTTAGAAGACTAATGGAAATACATGAAGTTACCAAATATAATTCTGATGTCAAAAAATTCAGCCATTTTTTCAGGAAACACAAGCAACAACTATTTCTATCAATGGTACAATAAAAATATATAGATGGAACCTGTGCCATCATCATCTCATTTCAATTTAGTGTAATTGTGTTTCTGTCTCCTAACATTAAGTTTACTTAGGTTCTCATTAGTAAAATAATGTTAAGTAGGAAATGAGTCTACATCAAAACATAAGGATAAAGGTTCCCAAACCCTCTAACAGAGAGAACTGAACACCCACGCTTTAAACACTTCCTAAGTTCACATCTCTCAATATATTGCTTTGGAGGTAAATATTAGTGTATGATTTTTGTTGAAACACAAAGTAGCACAGGCCCCAAATGGAATGCTTTTAGAAGACACACAGGATAAAAAAAATCTATTAAAAAATATAATTTCATCCTTTTTGTTTTGAAAGCTACTGCCACCAGAGGGGGAAATATCGCAAAGGGCTTACAAAAATAATGAATAACTTTTAAAACTCAATCACAAATAAACAAACAGCCCAATTAAGAATTAGGTAAAGGATCTGAATTCACATTTTACCAAAGAAACTCGATGGATTTCATACTAGATCCTAGAATTAATTCTCAGAACAAAGTTAATAAAAGGCAACATGAAGGTTTGGAAAACACCAGAGTGGTGAAGAGTGCCCACTGCTCTTAGAGGAACTGGAGAGCAGCGCCCATCTGAGGCAGCTCACAAGCACTGGTAATTCTAGTTGAAGTTGACCCAACACTTTCTTCTGGCCTCGGTGTGGATACACATGTACTGCACACACACATAAATATACATGCTCAGGCACACACACACATATGAAATAAATACTGACATAGATGAACAAACAAATATTCTTCCAAAATCAGCATGGGATGTGACTATACAAGGATTATATTGAGTTAAAATTGAAACACTGGCCGAAGACAGAGATGCAGCTCAGCAGTTACAGAATTTTCCCAACAAGTGAAAGATCAAAGTTTTATTTTCACCATGGAAAGAATAAAATGCTGACAAAACTAAGATCTGGCAAAAGTGTGGAGAATCTTGAATTGCTATAAAATATTGATGCAACTATTTAATAAAATCACTTGGAAAACCATCTGAGGTTTCTTAAACATTACACTATATGGTGTCTATGTTTCCAACCACTCAAAACTGTGGTATTTTCTCACAAGGAAGGGAAGGTCAGAGCACCTTTCTTCACATTTGCCAAGAGATAGACATTAATTAAATGTTGTTAGCATATGTGTGTGATTAACCATGTTCTAGGTACACAGCAGCATTCTCCAATTTCATATGAAGAAATCAGCCATCATTACATACAGTATACAGTTGATCCACAAAGTAAATATTCCAAAAGAAAGAAGTCAGAACTACCTGGGGTCCCCTTCCCTAAAGGGTATATTTTCTTTAATTTATGTAAATGCAAGAAACACATCAGTGTTTACTGGAGAGCATGCAGAAAAGTTGGAATTAAGGATTTTCTTTTTTTTTCTTTTAGTCCTCTTGTTCTCTTCTCTCTCCCCTTCTTCCCTTCCCACCTCCTTCCTCTCCACTGCCCCCCCATGATCCCACATTGTTTTGGGGTTCTTGTCCCCCTCCTCTTCTTCGAGGGACTAAGCAATTTTCTCTTGGGGTCCTCCTTGTTTCCTAGCTCCTCTGGAAGTATGGATTGTAAACTCGTAATCTAAAAATAAAAAATGAGTGAGTACATACCATACTACATTTTCTGTATCCTTTCTTCAGTTGTGGGGCATCTAGGATGCTTCCAGGTTCTGGCTATTACAAATAATGCTGCTATGAACATAGTTGAACATATGCCCTTATTGTATGAATGTACATTCTTTGGTTATATGCTTATTTAATGGCAACTGGTCAGAGCTAAAACTATATATCTACAATGAGCACTAAATGAATTCAACAGGTGGCATTTATATACTTACACAAGTAACAGTAATTATTAAATAAAAGAAAAGGAGGACAGGGAGATTGTGATCCATTTGGGGAAGAATGGAATAGGTGATGTATATGATCAGAGTACATTGCTTGAAATTCTCAAATAATTAAGTATTCCATTAAAAATCTTGTGTCTGTATTAATTGATGAAATAAAATGACACTAGATCAGATCAGGGACAGTACATTCATTTACACAGAAATTCATCTCTCTTCTAGAATGGAATTCCCAATGATGATTCAATGTTCAACTGGTGTCTCCAGTAAAAATAATGTCTCTAATGAAGTTAGGTAAATCTCACTGGCTATCTGTCTGGTGCCTGTGTTCTTTACTTAGATATTAGTTTTCTCGTATTGTGAATCCTGTAGAGGTGGCAGAGGAAGGATCAGAGAAAGTAGAGCAGTCAGGAACACCACAAGAATATGGCCCACAGAATCAATTGACTGAGACCCATGTGGGCTCCCCAAGAGCAGGGAGCCTGTAGGAGTGTGACTTAGGTCCTCTGCATATATTTTATGGTTAAGTTGCTTGGTGTTCTGGTGGCACTCCTAACAGTGCAACAGGCGGTGATGACTGACACTGTTGCCTACTGTGGAACCTTTCTCCCCCTTCTGGGTTGCCTAATCCAGCTTTGATGTGATGGTATGTGCTTGGTCTTATTATAACTTGTTATTACACAATGTTTGGTTGATGTCCCTGGGATGCCTGCTCTTTTCTAATGGGAGATGGAAGGGGTTGGATCAGGAGGAAAGAGGAAATGGAGGGAGAGACCAGGGAAGGGGAGAGAGGAGAAACTGTCATTGGGAGGTAATTTATGAGATAACAACAACAATAAAAATAAAAGAGATACAGGGGATTACCACCGATAACCAACCAAATTATGGGAACATAATTTCTGGTCAGATGTTTGAAATTTTGAAGTAACATAAAGAAAAATCATGAAAATTTAAAAGCAAAAATAGATGAATATGAATGAAAATGTTGGATTAATGTTTAAACTGTAGAGTAGTTGAGTAAGAGGAATCCATTCATACCTTCTGACACATTAAAAGGATTATATATTATTTTAGTGCTTTACTGTGAGTACAGGAAGGGCTTGTGGCATTTACAAGAGCATCAGGTTAAATTTCAATTAAATTCTATCAAAAATCATTTCAAGTTTTGCTTAAGATTATAGTGAAATCATTGTACTTCCTAGAATACCAATGTGATTTCATTACTTTCTGCTGCCCCAGTTACAGTTCCCACTTGAAATAATCACGTACATTACTTTTATCCCATAGGAATTTCATAAAAGACAAAATCACCTTGAGTCTTTATGCTTAATCAGGGTTCTGCTGTGTCAGGGAAAACCAAAAAACCTGACCTTCTTGTTTTAAATGACCCAAAGGGAGTTATTTATTGCATTAAATGCCATGAAACCCTGCAAAATATAAAGCATCTAAGACAGACATAATAAATCATCACAACTTTTCATACAAACTAACTAACAGTTCAGGTACTGAGGAAAATACCAACAGAGAATAATGCTGACACCTGTTCCAAAGACTGATGAAGAAACTACGCTGAATGAAAGTTTAATCACTGATTTCCTATTGTGCAGTCAGTTTCCTAATGAGAGCACATAATTACAAGTGAGAAAATTCATATCCCTGGCTAATACATAATTATATCTGGAAGCATAGTTACTAAACTAGGAAACTGAATCATTTCAGGAAGATACTTTTCACATACAAGGTAGGGAAATATTTAATGAAGGGATGCTGGGTTTCTTGTTTACACATTCAAAATTTTAAGTGAATTTTGAGCAAGATCCAAAACACCCAGAAAGTTTTTTGTTACTCTGTGGAAGAATTCACTCAACAGTATAAAATATGAAAAATTCTGTGAAATAAATGTCTGCTAAGATTAAAGCCTACAGGGTTCATTAAAATTTGGGAAAAGTTGACGATACTCACTTTTGTTGTTGCTGTTGTTCTAGAATTATTTCAGCTCCTCACAGTGCACACATAAAAAGTAGAAGAAATTGAAATCTTTCAATCATTGTCACTCTCTGTAATATTGCCCATTGTTACACTGTTGAATAAAGGTGATGGATGCTTTCTTTCAGAGTTTCCCTCAAACATCTCCTTCTGAAATTGTATTCTGAAGGAAGATGTTTGTGAAATGCAAGCTTTTAAATGGAGTCAGTGTCAAGCAATGAATTCTTTCTTAATGCAAATTGGAATTGGATGAATGTATGGAGTGCTAATCAATAGTAAGGCAGAGTCCTGTCCAGGTTATGGAGAGCTTTGTAGGATTCTGCACTGGCATGAGAATGGCTCTTGTTTGTAAAGGACCTAAAATATGGACAGGCTGCTGTTGAACGCTGTGAGAGCCTTAAACACAGTGACCAGTTGGAAGTGAGTTTTGATCTTTCAAAATCCTATAACATGATTAGGGAATGGTATAACATACTTAGATACAGCTGCATCAATGGTTCAAGAGAATGAATGTCTATCACTAAATCCTCAGATATATTCTGAAATTCAAAACAAAGTTTTGAAAATCAGAGAGTTACTGAATTTTAGAGCAAGAAACTCCCTACAAGATGCCAATTCTTCCTTTCAGTTATTTTAATTCCTTTGTAAGACACAATTGAGTCTGTATTTAAGACACTACATTTATTTTAGAGTTGAGGACGATAAGACCAGAAAGATGAGGTTATTTTCCCAAGTCACTTGGTGCATATATCTACATATGATATATAAGCATATAGATATGGATATAAATATAAATACGAAGTACACACATGAAATATATCCTCACAAATTCAATATCTCTAATCTAGGGTTATGGATATAGCTAAGAATAAGGTGACAGAATTCTTGTATGTTACTTTAAAATCTGAAACTAAGAATTTTGGTAAAAACAATGACAAACACTAAAATGTAAAAACATCAAGAGGATAGAATACTCTAATGACACTCCAATACTTCCCAATTAAAAGCAACATTAACAAATATCAATGAAGAGAAAAAATATTCTCTGAACAACATGCTGTCACATTTCATAGAACATGCATGCATTCCTGAACCACACCTTGTGTAGAAGTTTTTGAAGTGATAAAATTTTTTCCCAGAAGAAGTTTAAGTTATGTGTGTCACTTGAAATTTTATTATATTACTTAGGTCTTAATAAAAAGAAAATTCCTTGATTAAAAACTAATGAGATAAATACTGATCCACTACCAGTGGCCCCATAGATTACCCAGGCCTCCAAACTGACCTCCTAGTTCAGGGGGTCTGGAACAGTCCTAGGCTAGTTTTCAGAATCAGTCTGGGGTCCATGAGCAACTCCTTCTTCAGGTCAGCCGTTTCTCTTGGTTTCTCCAGCCTGGTCTTGACCCCTTTGCTCATCACTCCTCCCTCTCTGCAACTGGATTCCAGAGTTCAAGTTGGGAGCCCACTCCACATATAGGGATACTCTCTCAGCATAGACACATGGGGGCAGGTCTAGGCCCTGCTCCAAATGATATGACAGACTTGAAGATCCCCAATGGAAAGTTTCATCCGCCCTGGGGAGCAGAAAGGGGTTGGGATAGGGAATTAGTGGGGGACAGGGGAGGAGGGGAGGGAGAGGGAACTGGGATTGACATGCAAAAGAAGCTTGTTTCTAATTTACATAAAAAACTAATGAGAGAGCTTGATAAAGCCTTGCTGGGTTCTCTAGCAGAGCAGTAGATGCTCTTTACCCACTCAGCTTAGCACTCATAGTGCATGGAAGATGCTGACTTTCTTTTGTAGACATATAAAAGCCTGAGAAATAGTTGTTTTCACAGCATTTTTGCATTTCAATTATTGAAAAAATACTGTTATATAGGCAAAGATTAATTCTGAAGTTTGATGATTCAGCACAGCTACCGTTGAAGCATATTGCTAAGTTACATTTTGCCATGCAATGAAATGTCTGTGTGGGTTTCAATACATATTTGCCAGAAGAGGGAGGTATAATTATCTGGACAGACTGAGAATTCTAAATTAACCTTATTTATCTCACTTTGCAGAGTTGGAAGAAATGTTTGTGTTAGTCAGCTTTTCTCGTGTGACAAAATCCTTGAGAAAATAACTTAAAGGCTAACAGACATATCTTAACTCTTCACTCAAGAGACTGCAGGCCATGCTAAGGACATTTGGTTCCATGTCACTGGACTGTGGCCATAAAGTACAACATGGTTCCAGATGTAGTAGAAATAAACTCTTCATTTCACTGCAGTCAGGTAACACAGAGAGTGGCTAGAAGGCTCTGGGTGCAAGATAGCACCTTCATAGACACACAAGGTCCTATCACATACAAACAACAAGACGGTCTAAAGGCCAAAAATCTCACCAAAGTGGCACAACCTTTTTCCATAGTGTAAATAAGCTGCTTAGTAAATTCATTTATTCAGTGAATTCTTGAGGATTGCTCTTAGCATGAAAATATGGAAGACAGCAAAAAGCAGAACAGTCATGGATGAAATTAGGTAAAGATATGCCATGAAAACTCTGTGGATATTATTCAAATTTGAGTATAATGAAGATAGATTTGAAAAGATCTGGTTGTCATTTCATTATCATAAAAAACTCTTTTCAGAAGATATTTCAATCAGTATTAATTCTCTTCTCCTTTTCTCCCTTCTGTTGTCTTTGTGCACATAAAGATGGGCTGATGATAGAGATAGAATATCTCGCTAATTCATACACATTACAAGAAGGGCTAGTAGGGTTAGCCCTTCCTGACTTTCAAAGGCTCCTGTCTACTAATTTAAGTCACACTTTTTTTTTCTGCCACAGAGTATGGGCCAACATTTAAAGCCTTAGTAATGCAGTCCTGGCAAAGCCAGTTTCAGGCTTTGTTGGAACTAAGCATATCAAAACCAGAAGAGATGAAGAGCTAGCTTGAATGGCCACACTCGCAGACATCTGTGCAGTGATTCACATCAAAAGGCCATCAGCAAGTAATACACTCACATGCTGTAGCCATACAAGAAGCAACTGAGTTGAAACGGGTACCTGGCCCCTTCATCCCACCAGGATTTCCATGTCCTTTCAAGGTTGACTGAGTTAATATCTAGCTACTGTTGGACTAATTTGCTTTACAATTGGAACAACAACAATGGCTTGATGCACTTCTACCCTCATAAACACGTAAGAGATGCAAAAGAGAGAATTTCTTTAATTCCAACATTTTTCTGGGATACCAATAATTGAGTGATAACTCTGCATTGTAAATTAGCACTTGAAAAAGGTACAGGCCATACACATTAAATTATACACATATTTCTTTTGTTTGATTTATTCATGAACATGCACCAATCTGTTGTTTAATCTCCAAATTTGTATTCTTAGGAAGGAAGGAATGTTTGCAAAGGGTGTGCTGTGCTCATCTTAGAACTCTGACAATAACTTTAGCAATTTACATTTTCTTTTAGTCGACTCAAGAGGATAAACGCCTTGCCCATGTCTAGGACTTCTGTCTGGAATAGATATGATATTCATCTGACTGAAGTTAAAGTGCAGGCTTTCTCAGAACTACAATCAAACACGTCTACCTAGATAAGAAGTTCCAAATGGAAAATCAACTGTTCTGTTGGCTGGCAACATAAATTCTTCCTGGCATCATTGCCCATGTGGGTGTTTAACAAGTAGATGTGTTCAGCAGAAGGGATCCTGATATTTGAAAATTTGAAGAAATAAAAAGCAACAACTGGAAATGTTTGTTACTAATGATTATAATAATAACAAAACCAATATTTGAGTGCTTTCTACGGTCCAGACATTGGATCATGGAACTACTTGACAAAACATTTCATTTAGTCCTCATAACAATAACTGTTATTATTTCCTACCTTTACAAGTTAAAAATTGAAACCTTTGAAAAAATGACCTACTTGCCTAATTTGCATGGTTGCTAAGTGGCAGGCAGAAGGAGCCTTAGAATCTAGGGCTGAATTCCAAGCCTAGTCTTTAAATTCAAAGGTTTAAATTCATTTATAATTTACCTTTTGTACTTACTAAGAATTATTAGAAAATATTAGTCACCCAACAAAAAAATGTAAGAGACATCTAAAGTGGTAATCTAAGAAATACAAAAAAATCTCAAAGTTATCAGATCACAAGGTATGATGGCAAGACAGTGGCCTCTATGACACAGGATTAACCACCTGCACTGTCCATCCTG